>NW_023397296.1:1152523-1192523 GCF_011125445.2 Fundulus heteroclitus
TCCCTCTGCCATTTAGATTAAAGGCAATTCCTCTGGTATCCTAGCGCAGCAGGTCTTGGCGATATCACAGTAAATTGGGCAAAATACTGGGCTATTTCTTTTTCCTTGCCATCAAGATCTCTGCCAACTGGCACCATAAAATTGTATTATTGGGAATTCTTCATCTGGGTGCACCCATGATGAACTGGTTGCACTCGCACAGCTGACAATATAGCCATCAGATTGGCTCAGCAGCAAAATTACGTGACCGGAGCGGAACGGTTTATAGTTTTTATTGGCTGTAACTTATTAATGTGCAAGTGAAAATGCAGGAACATTGTTGTTGTTTTTTTACATCACTGCCATCAGTAGGAACTGATCCAAGTGGAAGAAAGTTGCTCCCAGACAGTTCATACGAAAAGTCATCCTACAGATTCTGGCCCACGGCCTAAATACACACATGAAAGATTGAACTAAAAGTTTGAAAAAAGAAAAGAGACAGAGAGAGAGTCTAATAAAAATAAAGAAACATGAATTCTGGGATTTCAAATTAAATGTCCGGCCCAAATTAAATAGATACATGAAAAGGTTAACATGGCCTGAACAAAAAATAAATCAAGTTTGTTAGAAATAATTGTAACCGAGGATAAGCTGTTCATAAAGCCTTGTTTGGTTTGCTGTATTACAAAAAGCTCCTGAGGCGTTGGGACTGCATTCAGGCAGTGTTGTTTTCTTCAACGATGACGAAATTATTTAGTTGACACCCCTTTTTTTTCATAATGAAAACTGACAAGCTAAACATGGATCTTTGATGACGAAAACATGACGAGTCGTAGGTGAGTTTTCGTTGACGGGACTGGACGAAAAATTAGTGGACGCCCTGCTGCTGTGTCCTGTTTGGTTTAGCCTCCGGGCTTGACGTTCAGCGGACTCGAGTGGATCCAGGGATGCGATGATTAACTGTACATCCTCCTTTTTCGCTAAGTGGTGGTGGGAAAAAAAAACACTTTTTGGTAACGTCTGGTATCAGCATAATTTATACTTAATGATACCGGATTGCGGCGGTGAGGTGGGCGGAATTTTGCCAATCAGAATTATATATATAGTAAAGAGAATTGGCCCAAGGACTGATCCCTGTGGAACTCCACAAGTGACCCTTGAGTTTGAAGATTTATTATTAACATGAACAAACTTGAATCTGTCAGGCAGATAAGATTTAAACCAGCCTAATATGTATTTTCAAGTATTTCTAAGAGAATATTGTGATCTGCTGTATCAAATGCAGCACTGAGATCTAACAGGACAAGTACAGACACAAGTCCATTATCTGAGGCCATGAAAATATCATTAGTGTCCTTCACCAGAGCTGTTTCAGTGCTATGATGAGTTTTGAAGCCTGACTAAAACTCTTCAAATAGGTCATTACTTTTTAAGTGTTTACATAGTTGATTAGCAACTACTTTCTCAAAAATGTTACATAGGAAAAGAAGATTAGATATAGGTCTGTAATTTATTAGGTCATCTTGATTAAGAGATGGTTTAAGTAAAGGTTTAATAACAGCTACTTTAAAAGCATGTGGTTAATACATACATACCAGGGGCGGATCCAGGATTTTTCAAAGGGGGGTGCGCACCTAAGGGTCATGGGGTCAAGGGTCATGGGGTCGAGACAATGTGAGGCTAAACGACCAAAGAATGCCATCTTTACTCTTTCACACTACCCTAATTATTCATCTAAGGATTTTTTAATTGATAATAATTTTAATGGATGAACATAAGTGGAATTAGCATGATTACCTTATTGTAATTGAAAATGGGTTTTTAAGTCAAAATCTCGTGGTTTTTACAGCATGCACAAGGTTAAAAAGTAGTTTGAAGAAAAAATTATCCTTATCAACAATTAATCAAACAAAGATTTTCTTTATTTCCAGAAATGATATGTATACAGAAAATGAAATAAAAAGACCCGAGGACTAATGAACAGTTTGGTATGGTTCTAGTGACAAAAGGAGTTTTAAAAATATACATGTATTTTAACAATATATTTTAACCATATAAACTAGATTAAGAAAAAAAATACTTAGAAAGACCCAAGGACTTAAGAACAGTTTGGTATAGTTCAAGTGACAAAGGATTTTTTAACACATTTTAACAAGATAAACCATGTTGAGAATTTTTTTTTTAAAGTAAGTTAAACCAATGAACATGTACGGTGAAGTTAAGCCATAAGCCTATAATAGAACTGTAAGACTTGACAAAGAATATTGTTCTCTTCTACAACACCTTCAACTTTATGATGATGATGATGATAATGGGTTTACAAATGTCAACCTTCTGGGATGCTTCTGGGCAAATATGTCTATGATTTTGTTGATGTCTAAATGAATGTCCTTGTGGACATACATAAGTAGCAAAGCCACAAACCTTTCCTGTCCCATTGTTGACCTCAGCAAAGTTTTCACTGCTTTAAGGCCAGAGTTAGCACGTTCCACAGAAGCACTTGTAAAAGGTATAACTGAAATGTTTGGGTAGCACTTCATATTTGTTATCCTTAGAATTTCAGAGAGAGAGCTGGGTTTTTCCACTGATGATGACCACTTTGTGTGCCACAACTTCACTTCCTGCCTGAATGTTGATCCTGATGGTAGATCATCTTTATATGATGTAAAGATCTCTTTCTCACTCTCATCGTTCATCATATGCAGGATGCTTGGCAATAGTTTTATACCTAGTATGTTTTCATAAAGGAGACCATTCTTAGTTTTAACAATAAAACGCATGTGGCACTAAAAGGTTTAGATCAGACAATACACACTACACAATAACTATTGTATGCATGTCAATGTCCAGTATTTTTTTTTACTTTACACTCTTTTTTCATTACTTCTCAAAAACTGCAACAAAAATTTAATTTTCATAACTTTGCCGTTACTTGAAAAAGTTTTCCTGAAATTGCATTACTTTACAACTTTACACAACTTGTGAGAACCCCATGTTTTCTCATTATCAACATTTTCTAACGATCATCATACTTTTTTTCTGTGGGGAGAATATAAGATTAAGGTTGATCCATACTCCAATCTGGAAGGTGGTGGTGCTAAAAGTTGTTTGCCAACCACTATTAAAAAAGAGAAGAAGAAGAAGTAGTAGTTAGTTATAGGCCCATAGCTCTTACTTCTAATTTATGTAAATTGATGGAGAGAATGATAACTAGGAGATTAATGTAAGAAATAGAAAAAAGAGGTCTTTTATCTCCTTATCAGAGTGGTTTTAGAAGTGGACAGACAACGGTAGATCCAATTTTTTGTTTAGAAAATTAAATAAGAAAGGCTCAGGTAAATAAATAAATGCTCTTAGCTACATTTTGATATTGAAAAAGTGTATGATATGCTTTGGAAGGAGGGTTTATTAATTAAGATGGATAAAATGGGAATTAAAGGAAAAATGTTTAATTGGATTAAGGATTTTTTAAAGAATAGAACAATCGAAGTAAGAGTTGGGGTAAATAATTCAAATATTTATGCTATACAAAATCTGAAAGCCGTCAAGATCTTCTTGATGAAGTCAGTTATTTAATATATGGTATAAAGCAACAAAAAATAAGTATTCAATTTACATGGGTTCCAGCACATAAAGGAATTTTAGGTAATGAAAAAGTAGATAAATTAGCTAAAGAAGCAGTTAAGGCAAGAGAAATTGAATATGATGTCCCGCTAAGTAGAAAGGAAATATAAGTAATTATTAAAGATAAAATAAATAATACATGGCAGGAGAGATGGAATTTAGAAGAAAAGGGAAGACATTTATATAAAATACAGAAAGATATTATCATAAGATATAATAGTATAATGAATATAAGAGAGGAAATATGGATAAACAGGTTAAGGATAGGGCATACTAGTTTAAATACTGGTTTAAAAATAATAGGGAAACATCCAACAGGTAATTGTTCTTATTCTGGAGAAATCGAAGAAGTAGAACATGTTTTGATTTATTGTAGAAAATATATAAAAGAGAGGAAAGAACTGGAAAGGGTATTGGGGAGTTCAGTAAAGATGGCTGATTTATTAGGGAAGCATCAATCAGATAAAATATTTAAAGCACTTATTACATATTTAAAAGATACAGAATTAGCTGGGAGGATTTAGTGTGTATGTGTGTGTGAGTGTGTAAGTATAGATATAATTTAGTTTCATTAAGATATAAAGATATATAGGAAAATATATTTCTAAATTACATCTCCGTCCAGCTGGTGGCGGTAATGCACACAGGATGTAAACTGCCAGAAAACACAACAGAAGAAGAAGAAGTAGTAGTAGAAGAAGAACAGGCTCGTCACTGCGCGCTATTATCCAAGATGGCGACGACCGGTGCGGCAGAGAGTGATTATTTAACGATAGTGATGGAGTTTCATGGATTTATCATCATCATCTGAGAGCGATTTGGATTATATAGAAGACTTTCTTGACAGCAACCTGATTTTTGACGAAATCCAGCCATACCAGTTTGAGGCAAGGAGACCAAAAAAGAATGATGTGAGTTGAATCTGTCTGCTGCGGCAGCGGTCTCCTTATTTTTGTAATGTTTTTTCCACTTTTACCCGATTTATTGCAACATCAAACTGCCATGCACGTGGGCATTGTTGCTTCAACAATAGTTCTAGAAAATTTCAATGGTGAAGTCCTCTGGGAATCCGAAATAATTGTTGTTTATCGCAGCTGTATGAGTGCACTGCCTCTGCTAAGAAACAACACAGGATGTGACGTCAGGCCGCCATTACTGCCCATATTTGGGCACTAAATGCCGCCGCCAGTATCGGTGATTGCGACGACAATTTATGCCGCGCCGGCGTCACAGTGCGTTCTAAATGACAGGTGCTGGCTATTAATCTTAATTCTATGAAGGATGTTTAAAATTCCGGGCTCTTTAAAAAAATACTTTTGGTCTCCAAAAGGGGGGTGCGCGCGCCCCCTGCGCCCCCGCCTGAATCCGCGCCAGCATACAAATGATTTTATTTTTGGTGGAATCAATTTTACTTATATAGAATACCATAAAGGCATTGCTGCTGAGAGGTAAGGGATTGGATAGATCAACAGAGCTGTCACTCTGGGTGTGTTTGGCACTCTACTGAAGAGGAATCTAGGATTATTTTCATTCTACTCTATTAATAATAAAAAATATGTTGCTTTAACTCTGCGAAGGGTCTTTTTATACAACAGTAGTGTGAAGAGCGCCATTTTCTCTCCAACTTCCTAACATTGTGCTTCAAAGAACACAGCTCTAAGTTAGACCAGGGAGCCAGCTTCCTGTGAATAATCACCTTCTTTTTCAAGGAAGCTACATTGTCTAATGCAAAACGCAACGAGGAAGTGACACCATCAACAAAGGCATCCATTTGTGAATGGGAAGAAATAACTTTGCTGCCATCTGCAGGGCATATCTGTGATACTGAGGATATTAAAACGGGGACAGACTCTATAAAGTTTGATACAGAATTATCTAATAAAGATCTACTATAATAAAGCCTTCTTTTGGGAGTGGAGAACTCAGTTAAATTTAACTCACAGGTTATTGAAAAATGGTCAGATAGGACAGGGTTGTGAGCAAATAATTCATCACAAATAATGCCATATGTCAGCACAAGGTCCAAAGTATGAAGGCAAGAGTGCGTCGGTTTTATACACATTTTCTCACTCACTGGGAACACCTGAGCTGGAGCTGAGCTGAGTGAACGCTGGCACGACTTGCTGCCGCTGCTCGCCGGAATTTTTGTATTTGCTGCTCCCTGCCTTTGCTCACCGGTAACTTTTTAACCGGTAACTTTTTAACAGACAGTGCAATTGTTTTTAACGGACAGTGCAATTGTTTTTTACTGAGAACACGGCCACGATTCATCGGCACTACAGGTTGTGTGCGTCCCAACTAGGCTACTATCGGTAGCTCACCTGTCCTGCCCCGTTTTCAGCCTCACCTGACGTTTTTTAATAATGTGGACCGACAGGACATACATCCTGCTTGTCTGCATCTGGATATTTCTACTGCCCGCTCACCTGCAAGTGGCGGGTTTGCTGCAGTATTCAGCCGCTGACCTGCTCCGGCTCCGCTGTCACTCGCCCGGACCTGCGCCCGAGGCACTCCACCTTCACCCGGACATCACCTTCCAGCCACGCCGGAGATACATCCACCGAGGATCTCGCCGGATTTCCCACCACAACGGTTCAACAGCAATAAAATCCAACTGGTCCAGCTCCCGACGGGGGATTCGTCGCCCTCCATGCTCCACCAGCCGGGCTGTCGACCACAGCGTGTTAGCCCGCCTAGCTCGGTCGGCTAGCACCACCACCAGCTGCAACAACACTGCACTCAACTTTGCTCTGCTTAACATCCGCTCACTGACAAGCAAGGGACATCTCATTCAGGACCTCATCACTGACCGTAAACTGGACTTTCTCTGTTTAACCGAGACCTGGCAACAGCCCCAAGAATACTCTCAGCTCAACGATTCCACTCCTAATGGGTTTGTTTACATCTCTCAACCCCGTGGTTCCGGGCGCGGAGGAGGTCTCGCGATAATTCATCGCGAGAATTGGAAAGTCTCGCCGGTATCTGCGCCAGTCTCAAGCACGTTTGAATCCACAGTCTGCAAGCTGTCTGGCCCAACTCCAACCATCATTGCTGCTGTCTACCGCCCCCCAAAACCGAATAGTGCCTTTTTAACAGAGTTTGCCGATTTTCTCACCCACCTATCCTCTCTATCACCAAACTTAATCCTACTGGGTGATTTCAATATCCACATGGACAATACCAATTTGCCTCTCACCAAAGACTTTACTTCCTGCCTAGAGAGTTTTGGATGTCAGCAATACACCACTACCCCCACACACTCCAAAGGACATATTCTGGATTTAATCTGCTGCTCTGGCGTCATCCCTCACAACATAACAGCTGATGAACTCCCCATAACTGACCATTTTCTCCTCTCATTTGAAGTGAATATTACCCTCTCTATCTCTAAAACATCCCGCCTCATATCCTTCCGGAACATAAAGAACATTGATCCCTCCACCCTTATCTCAAGTATCCACTCTTCCTGCCTCCTTGACTTCAATAATCTGCTAACCCCTGATGACCTGGTCATCCACTACAACACTGGTCTCCATAATATCCTTGACTCGCTTGCTCCACTAAAAAATAGATTTGTTTCTTTTTCAGTCTCCGCCCCCTGGTACACCCCAAATCTCCGACGCATGAAAACCAAAGGACGGCAACTCGAAAGACTTTATAGAAAAACTGGTCTCACTATACACAAAGAAATGTACAATAATCACATTATTCACTATAAGGACTCCATTGCCAGCACTAAATCACAGTATTACTCGAGCTTAATCACTGCCAATCAACATAACTCTAAGTCACTTTTCTCTATACTCAATAATACTATCAAACCCAAGGACTCTTTCCCCCCGCACCTTTATACAACCTCCTTCTGCAATGACATCATGTCATACTTCACAGGAAAAATCAAGAACATTCACCAAAACCTTGGATCAACGGCTCATCTCAGCACCTCACCAGATCTTCCCTCGCCTACACAGTCGCTCTCCTCCTTCCATCTTCCCACTGTCTCGGAAATCACAGAGCTCATTCGGAAATCCAAACCATCCACCTGTCAACTGGACCCCTTCCCAACACAACTTGTCAAAACCTGCCTCCCCTCTCTGGTTCCCCTCATCTCTGCTATCATCCACACCTCCCTCACCACTGGAACTGTCCCTACACTTCTCAAAACTGCTGCCATCACTCCGATTGTAAAAAAACCTGGTGCCGACCCGATCAACTTCAACAACCTCCGTCCTATCTCCAATTTACCCTTCATTTCCAAAATTCTTGAAAAAACAGTTGCCTCCCAGCTCCATACTCACCTATCTGCCAACAGCCTGTATGAAGAATTTCAGTCTGGTTTCCGGCCACTCCATAGCACTGAAACAGCACTCATCAAAATCACCAATGACCTCCTCATGGCATCTGATTCTGGACTACTCACCATCCTCATCCTCCTCGACCTGAGTGCAGCCTTTGACACCATCTGTCACACCACTCTCCTCAGTAGGCTTTCTTCCATTGGCATCACTAACACTCCGTTGGACTGGTTTATTTCCTACTTCTCTGACCGCACTCAGTACATTCAACTGAAGACCCTCAAATCCACCCCCTCCCCCCTCTCCTCAGGCGTGCCCCAGGGCTCTGTACTCGGGCCCCTCCTCTTCATCATCTACCTCCTTCCCCTTGGCAATATCTTCCGCAAATTTAACATCCAATTCCATTGCTATGCTGATGACACCCAGCTCTACCTCTCCACACAACCATCGTCCTCTCTTCCCCCCACCTCCCTCACAAATTGCATCTGTGAAATAAAAGCCTGGTTCACCAAAAACTTCCTTCAATTAAACAGTAGTAAAACTGAGGTTCTCCTCATCGGCACCAAATCAACTCTTTCCAAAACTGACAGTTTCCCACTTGTTATTGACAGTTCCTCCATCTCCCCCTCCCCCCAGGTTAAGAGTCTGGGTGTCATCCTCGATAGCACCCTATCTTTTCAATCCCATATCAATAACATTACCCGGTCTGCCTACTTTCACTTAAGAAACATCAACCGCCTCCGTCCCTCCCTTACCCCACACACTGCTGCCATACTTGTGCACAGCCTTGTCACCTCCCGACTGGATTACTGCAACTCACTCCTCTTCGGCCTTCCTCAGAAATCACTCCATAAACTACAACTGGTCCAGAACTCAGCTGCTCGCATCATAACAAGAACTCCCTCTATCCACCACATCACTCCGGTCCTCCAACAGCTTCACTGGCTCCCCGTGCAGTTCCGCATTCAATATAAAATTCTCATGGTGACATTCAAGGCCCTTCACCACCTAGCCCCCCCTTATCTGTCAGGCCTCCTGCACATTCCCACCCCCTCCCGTGCTCTTAGATCCTCATCTGCTTTACACCTGTCTGTCCCTTCCGCCCGTCTCACCACCATGGGGAGCAGAGCATTCAGCCGCTCTGCCCCCCGCCTCTGGAACTCTCTACCACCCCTACTTAGAAACACGGACTCACTTCAAAATTTTAAATCACAACTCAAAACTCATCTGTTTAAGACCGCCTATTCTCTTTAATTATCAATTTCCCTGTCCCAGCCTCGGTATTTATTTATTTTTTATTTATTTTTTAAATGTTTTTTGTTTTGATTCTGTTCCTGACATTCTGTTTTTTACCCTTCTGTACGGCGACCTTGAGTGTCTAGAAAGGCGCCTTTTAAATAAAATGTATTATTATTATTATTATTATTATTTTGAGCAAAACCAATTGGATCTAGGATAATTTTAAAGCCTAGTTTAAGGTTATCACATTCAGTGTGAACATTAATGTTAAAATCCCCCACTATAATAACCTGTCAGTGTTTAACACTAAATCAGATAAGAAGTCTGAGAACTGATCCAAAAACTGAGAGTAAGGGCCTGATGGATGATACAAAACAACAAAGAGAAGATGTTTTATCCCTTTGCAGTTTGAATGAGGGAAACTGAGGGTTAAATGTTCAAAAGAATTGTAGCTATTAATTGGCCTGGGAATAATTAATAAATCAGACTGAAAGATGGCTGCTGCTACTCCTTCTATTCCCGTAGTTCTGGGGAAGTGGAAATTGAAATAATTGGAGGGAGTTGACTCATTTATACTAATGTAGTCCTCGTGTAGCCAGGTTTCTGTGAGACAAAATATATCAATCCGATTTTCAGAAATCAATTCAACAACTAACAAAGTCTTTGGAGGGAGAGACCTCATATCTAATAAACCACATTTAATTTTATTTTGGTTCAAGTTGAGTCATTGATCTTTATTAGATTTTTATGATTTGATCCTTTTTAGATGCGTTTTTTTTATCTGTTTAGTTTTGGCCGTGGGAAAGACACCGTCTCAATAGGGTAATAGGTGGGTAACCGTACAGAATTTGCAGAGGTGTGTTAAACTATGGCTCTGCTTCCTGGTCTGGACCCTAGGTTGTCAGTATTTTGGAGAACTAATAAATCCAGCCAGAGTCCTAGAAAGAAGAGCTGCACCATCCAAAGTGGGATGGGTGCCATCTCTCTGGATCAGACCAGGTTTTCCCCAGAAAGTTTGCCAGTTATCAATGTAGCCCACATCATTTTCAGGACACCACCTAGACAACCTGCGGTTGAATGATGACATGCAGCTAAACATCACTGGTCAGATCAGGCAGGGGACCAGAGAGTCCGACATTGTTTTGGTAAACTTGCACACCGAAGC
Organism: Fundulus heteroclitus; assembly: GCF_011125445.2. NCBI lineage: Eukaryota > Metazoa > Chordata > Actinopteri > Cyprinodontiformes > Fundulidae > Fundulus > Fundulus heteroclitus. The sequence continues at coordinate 1,162,826 of NW_023397296.1, forward strand.
AACACTAACTTTAGTGAGCTCTGATTGCCGTAACTTGGTGTTATTACCGCCAGCGTGAATAACAATCTTACCGTATTTATGCGTATCCTTAGTCAGCAGTTTCAGGTAGGATTTGATGTCACTGCCCCTGGCAGTTATTTGACTTTCCTGTTATTTAGGTTAATTTAGTGACTAATTTCACTCCGGACCAGATCTGTACCCTAATGGACCTTTGTCTTTCAACAACTTATTTCAAGTTCAGTGATAATTTTTACAGACAGAAGCATCGTTGTGCCATGGGATCTCCATTGTCACCAATTGTGGCCAATCTATATGTGGAAGAATGGAAAAGAGAGCTTTGGGCACCTTCAGAGGAACACCACCAAGCCACTGGTTTAGATATGTGGATGACACATTTGTCAAAACCCATGTAAAAGAAGTGGAAGCTTTCACAAGACACATCAACTCGGTGGACAACAACATCAGAGAGGATGCCAACGACAACAAGCTACCTTTTCTGGACTGTTTGGTGAGCATGGAAGGAGATGGAAACCTCAACATTGAAGTGTATAGGAAACCCACACACACAGACCAATATCTTCTTTTTGACTCACACCACCCACTGGAGCACAAACTTTCTGTCATCAGAACCTTACAACACCGAGCATGTCCCTACTAAAACAGAAGGGAAGCACAAAGAGCAGAAACACATCAAGGATGCCCCCCAAACCTGTGGGTACCCTAACTGGGCTTTGTCAAATCAGCAAGAAAATCCAAAAGACATGCTGCAGAATATAATGGTGAGAAGAATAAACGCAAAAACATTGTCGTCATCCCATATGTTGCTGGAGTCTCTGAAAAACTCAAGTATTTTTTCCAAACACAAAATCCCAGTACATTTCAAACCAAACAGGACTATCAGACAGAGGCTGGTGCATCCGAGGGACAAAACCCCCAAACCTAAGATGAGCGGAGTGGTGTATGCAGTTAAGTGCAGCTGATCCAGAATGCTGCTACTCGTGTCCTCATTAAGACTAAGAAAGTAGAGCGCATCACCCCAGTTCTAAAGTCCTTACACTGGCTCCCTGTTTCTCAGAGAATAGACTTTAAAATACTTCTGTTGGTCTATAAATCCCTGAATGGCTTAGCACCTACAGGGGTTGGACAATGAAACTGAAACACCTCTCACTTTAGTGTGGGAGGTTTCATGGCTAAGTTGGACCAGCCTGGTGGCCAATCTTCATTAAATGCACATTGAATCAATAAGAGCAGAGTGTGAAGGTTCAATTAGCAGGGTAAGAGCACAGTTTTGCTCAAAATATTGCAATGCACACAACATTATGCGTGACATACCAGAGTTCAAAAGAGGACAAATTGTTGGGGCACATCTTGCTGGCGCATCTGTGACCAAGACAGCAAGTCTTTGTGATGTATCAAGAGCCACGGTATCCAGGGTAATGTCTGCATACCACTAAGAAGGATGAAGCACATCCAACAGGATTAACTGTGGACGCAAGAGGAAGCTGTCTGAAAGGGATGTTTGGGTGCTAACCCGGATTGTATCCAAAAAACATAAAACCACGGCTCCCCAAATCACGGCAGAATTAAATGTGCACCTCAACTCTCCTGTTTCCACCAAAACTGTCCGTCGGGAGTTTCACAGGGTCAATATCCACGGCCGGGCTGCTATAGCCAAACCTTTGGTCACCCGTGCCAATGCCAAACGTCGGTTTCAATGGTGGAAGGAGCGCAAATCTTGGGCTGTGGACAATTTGAAACATGTATTGTTCTCTGATGAGTCGACCTTTACTGTTTTCCCCACATCCGGGAGAGTTACAGTGTGGAGAAGCCCCAAAGAAGCATACCACACAGACTGTTGCATGCCCAGAGTGAAGCATGGGGGTGGATCAGTGATGATTTGGGCTGCCATATCATGGCATTCCCTTGCTCCCATACTTGTGCTAGATGGGCGCGTCACTGCCAAGGACTACCGAACCATTCTGGAGGACCATGTGCATCCAATGGTTCAAACATTGTATCCTGAAGGAGGTGCCGTGTATCAGGATGACAATGCACCAATACACACAGCAAGACGGTATTGAATCATCAAGTTTAGTCAGTGTCCTGTATGATTTAGACAGTAGTTTGGGGGGTTTTAAATCTAGAAACTCTAATATTTTAGTTGGGATTTGTAAACCACCTTCAATATTGTTAAATTTATTTCTAATTATAGATTTGATTTGTTCATATTCTAAGAATTTATTTTTACTAATGCCATATTGCATATTTAATTTGGCAAAAGTGATCAACTCAGTTCTGTCAAGTAAATGTTCCTGGTATTCAATACCTTTAATCTTCCAGTATGTAAAGTTTAACATATTATTTTGTATTATATTGCCCTTCCTAAAAACATTTCATACCTGTAAACAAACTATTTTGTGCCTTATTATACACATTATTTTACCATAGTAAGATTACCTCTCAATTTGATAATTAACCAAAATACCTCTAAGCAACCTTATGTGGGTGCATATTAAAGAGTCTTAGTGCAAAAGAAAAAAGTGTTTATATCCTTTGAGAAGAACATAAGAAATTACTAATTCTAAGTTGGCATAGCAGCAGCATTTTAGATGGATGGGCTGGATTTATTCCTACAGCTGTTGTCTTTGCTGCACATCAAAACTCCTGATTTTTGCTACATTTGTGAATGTTTTCTGTGGCCTCTATTCCAGCTCATTTCCACCATGTCATAGAGTTGCTGAGGTTCAGACAGGGGACACTATCAGGGATCTTCCTCTCAGCAGGTGAGAGATTACTTCTTTTATATTGATATTTGCAGATTGCTCTGCGTTTATTGTTAGCATCCCCAAACATGAAAAAAATAAGCATTTGATTAAATATTTTCTGGTTTGCCACAGTGTTTCAGTTCACCTACACAGCGCTATTTGGTGCTTACACTGCTTTCATCTTTATCAGAACAGGTGAGGTTTCTTTCATTGTTAATTTATTGCCTGCATGTGGATAACTGAAGGTTAAAGATTAATGTTGTACAGAGTAGTTGATCACTCCTGAACACCTACAGTTGGTTCTTAATTAAATGAGTGAAAAGATTCTTGGATAGCTGCACAAAATGAACAATACACACTTTAAATACAATATGTTACCACTCTAAAAACCCTCTTCCTCAAAAGGAACTGATTATCTTAAGTGAACAGATTTCTGAAATTAAATCCAGGAACATTTCCTGATCATTGATTAAAAAAATAGGAATAAATGTTATCAAATTAAATTTTCTTTTTTATTATATACTTGTATTTACTCAATACAAATTAAGTTTAAGGCACGAATGTGTCTCTCCACACTGGTTGCATTTCCTAAGAGCACTACAATTAATAAAGTAATATTAGTACTAATTAATTACTATAACTGGGGAGGGGCAATGGTTTTTAGTAATTTAAGGGAACATGCGTGTGTTGTGGGTCAATGTGAACATGTATATATTTATATAAATCGGTATAAGCAGATTGTGTGTTTTTGTAGTCTTGCAAGTATCTTATGGATGAGGTGAGTAAACTGCTCTGTGAGTCAGCTTGAATGATCCATGGTTTCCACGAGGCCTTCTATATCTGAAGAGACATCACCCATTGTAGTCAGGTATGGTAGCCATGGAGGTCTGGATAGAATAAGAATTAAGAAGGATAATTGCAAAACGGGAAATACACAGGTAACAATAAATTGAAATATCCATCCATCCATTTTCTGACCCACTTAATCCCTCATAGGGTCACGGGGGGTGCTATTGCATATCTCCAGCATTCACTGGGCGAGAGGCGGGGCACACCCTGGACAGGTCGCCAGTCTGTCGCAGGGAAACTAAATTGAAATACTTAAAGGTATATAGCCACGTTGTATGCTTATAGAAAAAGACAAAAAAAAACACCCTTTGATCAAAATAAAATAAGGTTATATGCACCAAGCGTCCATCCTGATAGTGTATTGATAGTCCTTTTCTGGCCCGCGTATGTGGGAGTCGTTAGACAACCCGTGCCCGGAGTATGCACAAGCAACAATAAACCTAGTAAATTAATTAAATAAAAAAAGTTATGCTTATTTTGGCCATGTTAGAAACAGTCCTCCCGACAGAGACGGATAGAGCTGTGTACGTGAAGGGGCGTAGTGATATTACACAATTGGGGAAAATATTTAGTGCGCCTCATAATCTGGTGCGCTTTATGATCCAAAAAATAACATACAAAAAAATAACTTTAAAATGACATAAAATCAAAGTGCAAATAAAAACTATACCCCTATATAATATAGCAGTTCCTTAAATAAAATAAGGCTCCCCTTATAGGTGGCTAAAAAATTGTTGTATTCATATTTCATTACTTTGTGAAAACTTTACAACTTTCATAAAGTTTTTATTATGCATTAACGGTGAGCAAGAGAGAAAACTGACCAGTTTCCTAACAAATAGTGAGCCTAATGTGTTCAACTATACAGTTTGTCTAAAGTTGCTCATATTAAACATTTCACACTAAATGATGATTGCAACCACTTCATCAACGTCTTCAGAATCAAGGTTGATATAATCAGACAAAACATTGTTTTGACCCTATCAAACCCTCCACCCAGCACTTCTCCCTGTTCTCCCTATGTTAGTCCAACCCTCAAAGGTTTTTGCTGAGGTTGCTCAATTCAAACTCCTCTTCATCGTTCAGAAGAGGAACCTCTCCTCCAGCTCCCTCGACCCCCTTCCAACGTCACTTCTAAAGAGGTGCATTCAGATGTCAGAGGCTGACATTTTTTCGGGAATCCCACGGGTCACGTGATTGCCATGGGAATCCCCCGGGATGGGAGTCAACGTTAGTAAATCACGTGATTGGGATGGTACAGGATTAAATATCAACGGGAGCAGATGGGAGTGGGAGCTAACCAATATGAGGTTCAGTAAACTAGGATCAATGCCAAAAAATAAAATAAAATGGAAAATAAAAAATCTAGGATCGATGCCGCCATTTTGTATTTTTTTCCCCAAAGAAGCCTAAACTATAATGCGAGTCAAAAGAACTACACAACCCAAAAGCCAACAGTGCTTCCAATTGGTTTTCAGCCCACGTTCAGGAAAGTCGCAAATATTATCAAACTTCACAAGAGTTGAATGTCACGGTGTTAAACGCCCAGTATGCTGCTTGTAAAACGTGTTTCCTTGACTCATTATCCAAGAATGTGTTTAACGATGTCCTATAGTAAATCCTGATTAGTTTGTGGATATTTTCTTGCAAATGGACAAATACTAATATCCTTGTATTATATTAAACTTTTTCTTTTACAAAAGCGTGGTTTTGAAACATTAAGGTATATTATCTAAATTGTGAAAGTAATGCCTTTATAAATCTCTTGCTAGGTGCATTTTTCTTCAGTTTTAGCCATTTGAAACATAAAAGTAAAGTTCAAAGGAAACTATTACTTAATAAATAAATAAAAGGCAATATTTTACATTTTGTTTATTCAGCTAAGATAGGCATGGTTTATTTCCTTGTTTGTTACTTTTATTATTTATTTATTATTATTCCTTTTACTTTAACAGGCCTTTACTACAGCTAAAAACAGGACCTTTGTAGAAATTCAGGTTCAATGTATTGCCAGAAAACTTAATGAAGACAACAAAAATGGGGGGGGGGGGGCGCAGAGTCATTCTGAATGGGAGAGGGAGTAATTTTACCAGGAGTGGGATGGGACAAGGCTTTATTTTTTACTCTGGCCCAGGATTGGGACAGGACACACTTTTTTTCTGTGGGAGTGGGATGGGACAGAAGTAAAAATCCACTCCCGTGTCACCCTCTAGTGCAGGGGTCGGCAACCTGCGGCTCTTTGATCCCTCTGATGTGGCTCAGCTGTTGAAAATAATTGTCATAGAGCTGTTTATCTCATGCAGGCAGTCGTCAATGCTGGCTGACGAACACTCATCACCAGTTGGTGGCTGTAATGCAAACTGAAAAGATGTTCGCTAACCGCCAATAATCTCAAGAAGAAAAACAGGAGGAGGAGGAAGAAGAAGAAGAAATGCTGGCTGACTCGTAGACGTATACGTAGACGCCTCGTTGGGCGGGTTCTGCCTATGCTGCGGATGCGTCAGAGCATCTGCCATGTTGAATGTGGCAAATCTGCAATTAGACTCAGTCACTTAAACAGTATCAGAGGGACTTTAATTTTAGAATATACTTTCTATTCGTAATATTTTTATTTTTGTAATATTACAAATTTGTTTTCATATCCCTGTGGCTTCATTCTCCTGACTTTATTCTCGTAAAGAATAAAAATAATTAAAATAATCTAACCTGGTCCTATTACTCCAGGACTAAAACAGAATAAACTGTGAATATTCTGGAAATGTGCCCCCTTAATTCTCATAATATGTTTTTTCTAAAAATATTACCACTTTTGTCTTTTTTACTTTATTCTCCTATGACTTTTTTCTCATATTAATAATTTTATCTCTTTAATACTCCCCAAAAAAGTCTGTTCCTAATCTGTGTCTATACCAGATCTTAAAAGGTTCACACGGTTTTATGAAATAATGAGAACCACAATGTCTACTTTGACCAATTGAGTTATATTTATATAAAAATAAATAATCTGGACATATACTTATATATAAACACACACCTATTTATAATACTTCAAAATCTATATATGCACATCCATATCTAAAAACATGGGCCATTAAAAAAACTCTATTCAATTCTGACTTTAATCTCAGAATTGATAAAAGAAAAAAGTCAGAATTGGATAGACTTTTTTTTTTTAATGGCCCTAATCCTTTTACGTAGTTCTGCCAATCTCTATCAATTAATCTATATATTTTCTTACAAGTATATATAAGCTCAATCTATATATTTCAATGTAAATACTTAAAACATCTACAGGGAACATAGAGGTTCACTACTTTCTGTCACATACAATATGGCGGTGACGTTGACGTGCAAACCTGCATCCAATGGGGCGTCTACGTATATAATGTCTATGAGCTGACTGTCTGCAGAGCAAAATAAACACAGTGACCAGAGTGAAGGCGGTATTTTCAAATGCTGCTTTTTTTGTAGTAAATTCTACAAATGACAAGGGCACCACGGTGAACCTGGACCTAAAATAACATGGAGTCATAGATGAGAGCTAAACAGCAGGGTAAGTCGTTACTATATCTGACGTTTGTTTAGGGCTGGACGATAATTCAATAACAATATATATCTATCGATAGACGTGTGGCGCGATAAGAAAAAAACGGGTCGATAAAACTTCAATAGACAGTTTTCCTTCCTTCCTCTTAGCCTATCATATTAGTTGATGCTACAGTCACTACTTCCTCTCAACCAATCGTAATGGCAGACCCAGGCACGCCGTCACAAAGCGCCGCCCTCTCAAACCACAACACACAGCACGTGAATATGTCGCAGCAAGGAGCGGCGGAGGAAACGGTCCCAAAACGGGGTTTTACTAGTTCCCCAGCCTGACAGAAATAAACCAGTGATTTGTAATATTTGCAGGGAACCGGTAAAAACAAAGTCTGGTAATGCAACCAACCTGTTTCATCACCTCAGCCGCTCACACCCGCAGCAGCGCGAGCTGTGCGGGAAGTTCTTCCAAAACAAAGCAGGTATAGTAGCTAAACTGGGCTCCCTTTTTTGTGTTAAAATGACAAAGCGTCCAGGCGACATAAGGACATCACACATGCAGTAACATGCTTCATAGTGATGGATATGCTGCTGTTGTCTGCAGTTGAAAAACCTGGCTTCAAACAATTACTCGCCACTCTTGATCTGCGATATAAAGTTTCGGGACACAAGTTTTTCTCTAACAGCGCTCCCTCAATTGTGCAACGAGTGCAGGGAATCAGTGCAAAATTAACTGCAGTCTGCGTCTTCCCACGCCACAACCTCGGACCTAAGCCCTGCGTCAGCCCCTCAATTGACTATATAGAAAGGGAATGAAACCTGAGGAGTAACTAGTGTACTATTCCCACCTAAATAGGCTATTTTATTTATTTATTTGGTACATTTATTTTGGTCACTTTTCTGGTCACTTTAGTTTATTCTTTGTCAGTATTTAATAACATAACTCAGGTCTCTTAGGTTATTTTTCTTTAAAAAAAAATCTGTTATGGTTAAAAAAGTTGGTTAAATAAAGATTTAATTGGAATTCTGTGTTTGTGTTCTTTATTAAAATTAAATCATTTAGCAATATCATAAAATGTCCAGGCAGAGCTGCACGTAAAATATGGTTTTAAATATTTTCAATAATTATCGATATCGATCAATATGCATTTTTCTTTATCGATAAGCTTTTTTCTATATTGTCCAGCCCTACGTTTGTTCATTTTCAAAGTGAGGAAAAGCGAACAGTGCTTGGCTCGGGGCTGTGAGCAGAGACCTGCGCGGCCGAAGTCGAGCTTCAGGTACCGCCTGAACGTCAGTCTGGTAGCTCGTCTAATGGGGCTGTTAGCTTGTTAGCTGGTTAATGACAGGAGCTCATTTAGGTATGTAACTTTCCCGGATGTGTTCGGATTAAAAGAAAAGTATTCCGAAAGTACCGTTTATATGGGCTGAATATCAAATAATGCGACCATGACGTGCGTTTACTCGCACCAAGCTTTATTCAAAATAAGAACTCTGACATTAGCAGAGTTGATGATTTCCATAAAACAACAGTAAACATTTTGCACTTCGTGCGGAAAAAACAAAAACAAGCGCAGAGGTGCGTTGGTTCTGGTCTGGGTCCGTTTCTGCAAGTGTGAATCGATTTACGCTGACTGGCTTTGTCCTCCTCACATGAGAGTCAGAGGCTACTGTGAGGAGAATATAAAAATAACAGTGAAGATGAGGTTTGCTGCTGACTCACCGATTCTATTCATAACTTTTATGGACAGAATTTCTTGGCACAGCCAAGGTGTTGAAGGGATCCGTTTTGGTGGCCTTAGGATTGCGTCTCTGCTATTCACGGATGACATGGTCCTATTGGCTTCATCAGGGCGTGATCTACAGCTCTCACTAGAGCGGTTTGCAGCCGGGTGCGAAGCGGCTGGGATGAAAATCAGTGCCTCCAAATCCGAGACCATGGTCTTGAACCGGAAAAGGGTAGAGTGCCTCCTTCGGGTTGGGGAGGATGTGCTACCCCTAGTGGAGGAGTTTAAGTATCTTGGGGTCTTGTTCAGGAATGAGGGGAAGATGGAGCGGGAGATCGACAGGTGGAATGGTGCGGCGTCTGCTGTGAAGCGGGCGCTTTATCGATCTGTTGTGGTGAAGAGAGAGCTGAGCCAAAAGGCGAAGCTCTCGATTTACCGGTCGATCTACGTTCCTACCCTCATCTATGGTCATGAGCTTTGGGTCGTGACCGAAGGAACGAGATCCCGGATACAAGCGGCCGAAATGAGTTTTCTCCGTAGTGTGTCTGGGCTCTCCCTTAGATATAGGGTGAGGAGCTCAGTCATCCGGGAAGGACTCAGAGTAGAGCTGCTGCTCCTCCACGTCGAGAGGAGCCAGTTGAGGTGGCTCAGGCATCTGGTTAGGATGCCTCCTGGACACCTCTTGGTGAGGTGTTCCGGGCACGTCCCACCGGGAGGAGGCCCAGGGGAAGACCCAGGACACGCTTGAGGGACTATGTTTCTCGGCTGGCCTGGGAACGCCTTAGGATTCCCCTGGAGGAGCTGGCCCAAGTGGCTGGGAAGAGGGACATCTGGGCCTCCCTACTGAAACTGCTACCCCCGCGACCTGACCCCGGATAAGCAGAAAATTATGGATGGATGGATTCATTGGCTACTGGTTCACATTCAGATTGATTTTAAAATTATTGATTCACTTTCTGTTTTTAAAGGTCCCCTTAAATCACATCTTAGCTGCTGTGGGTGCTCTGTGTAAGCGCCGTTGTAAACATAGAGTTGAAGTGACAAAATTGCCGTAACTATTGCTGTGTATGATATTAATAAAAAAGAAATTACTAGATCGGAATGCTGGATCAGCATTGATCATCTGAAATCCAATCCAGCAAATAAGTCAATATCTGAGCTGATATCCATTCCAGGTATCCGATCGGTGCATCTGTATTTGCAAGCAGAAGGTCTTACAAAACAGCTCAACAACCAAACACAATCTTATCTCCCCTGACCCTCATAATAAAATATTGTAGTTGATTATTAAAAAAATTCACATCCAGGGAATGAAAACACCCCCGATCATCTTTAATCTACAGGTTTGTTTATCAATATAGGCCTGTAACCTCATTTGTGACTGTGGCTTACTTTCATCATGCCTTCCTATGGTCTGACTTTCCCTTCAGCTGCGACACTTGAAGCATGCTTTGCGCCTCATGCTGCGTCTTTACGCATGATCCAGCTGCTGATTTTTTTTCTTCCCTGTTTTGAGCTCCATGTGCTTCTAGACTATTAGTTTCTGAATTTTTTTGTCACTTTTCACAGCGACAGGTTTTTGTCATCTAAGTCTCCGCCCTGACCATACATTATATCTCCTCTATTGTGCAAGGCTCTCAAGTGCTTAAATACCCGTGCCAAAGGTTTGAAATTGTTGTTCAAGCAGATGTTTTGCTTGTTGTCCGAGTGAACGGAATGATTACTTTCTGCTTAGTTTTCAACCCACTAATAGTGTTAAAGGCCTATTGGAAATAGTGCTTTTATTTAGAAAAGATTCCTGGATCAATGAACGCTGTTCATTGATCCACTGATCCACTCCATTGATGAACTGTGCTTTTTTGTTTCCCTTTTTGTGTATCTGCTCTGTCTTCTCTAACCCCCAGTCGGTCAAGGCAGATCACCGTTCACACTGAGCCTGGTTCTGCTGGAGGTTTTTCCTTCCCTTTAAAGAAGAGTTTTCCTCTCCACTGTCGCTTCATGCTTGCTCAGTATGAGGGATTGCTGCAAAGCCATCGACAATGCAGACAACTGAGCACTTCGCTCTCAGACTGCAGGTCTACTGGTGGTTACTAGAGTCTCTAAAAGTAGAATGGGAGGCAGATCCGTTAGTTATCAGGTTTTGGTCCGTGAGGCAGACACCATGTCTACTTGTAAGACTAAACTTAAAACTTTCCTTTTTGACAAAGCTTGTAGTTAGAGTGGCTTATGTTACCCTGATCTATCTCTATAGTTATGCTGCTATAGGCTTAGGCTACTGGATGACATCAGGGTCTATTTTTCTAACTCTACTAAGTTCTACTGTTATCCAATTTGCATTGCTTGTTGTCATTTCAGCTTTTAACTTTTTGTTCTCTCTCTTTTTTTCGTCATAGTAGGTACACCTGGTCTGGTGTTCTGTTAGCTGTGTCAACATCCAGGGAAGACAGATCACCCGCTATTACCATCTAATGTAGAACAGATTACTGGATCAATGTGTGCGTTTGTGCTTGTTTGTCTCTCTTGTTGTGTATCTCCTCTGTCTTCTCTAACCCCCAGTCGATCGAGGCAGATGACTGTTCATACTGAGCCTGGTTCTGCTGAAGGTTTTTCCTTCCCGTTAATGGGGAGTTTTTCTTTCCACTGTCGCTTCATGCTTGCTCGGTATGAGGGATTGCTGCAAAGCCATGGATGACACAGACGTCCCTGTAGCTCTAAACTTCTTCAGGAGGAGTGGATGCTGCTTGTCAAGACTTTGATGCAATCAACTGGGTTCCCTTATATAGGATTTTATTTGACTAATCTGTATATTCTGACCCAATCTGTATAATCTGATTTATTAATTTGACTTCGGAAAGTGCCTTGAGATGACATGTTTCATGAATTGGCGTTATATAAAAAAAATCAAATTGAAAATTATTTATGTATTGTAATCCCAGATACAATGAGTATAGACATAGCTTTTCTAGTTTTATGCCTCATTGATTCCTAATGACAGTAGAAAAAAAATGCTATTTGGAAGCGGATTGTCAGGTCCCAGCATAATTTATCCTGCCGTATTGAGGTGGGTGTACTTTCTTTTTTACATTGGTGCGATGCCCGCAAGAATAAACAGTTGGAAATATGTCCAAATAAAGACTGTAAAGGTCTCATTTAGAGGGACGAGGAGGAATGAGAGGTCTGAGCTGACTCCCCCAAAGTTACAAGTACCTCAACATGCCCCTTAAATGTATGCACCTAAATTACGTGTGACTTTAATTATGCGCACCTGAATCAAGTGCAATGCGACACAGCATCCCACCAAAGCACTGCTCGTTCTATGTCAAGATTGATCAAAATTGCAAAATAACCTTAACTTTTAGATTGAATTAATTTACTAGGTTTATTGTTGCTAGCGCATACTCCGTGCACCGGCTGCTTAAAGGCTCCCACATACTTGGGTGTATTGTGCACATACTGTGAGGTTGGCGGCGGCCACGCTGGCTCTCCGTGGACGTTTTAGCCTTCGTAATTGAGCGTACTGTTGTCTACATTTATTGTGGCAAATTCCTACAATTTCCACACTTTCTGCCATTGGGACGAACCGGCGAATGGGTGGTAAAATGTGTGATTAAAATTTTACATTAACAATCCAGAAACAGCGGACTAAGTGGTAAATCCCGAGGGGGTGGGCTGTGTGTTTACATCAGCAAACAACTGGAGTAAAAATGCTAGATCTGTCGGCAGATACTGCTCTCCGGACATCGAGCATTTGACTGTTAACTGCAGACCTTTATACCTGCCCAGGGAGTTTACTGTTGTTAGCATCACTGCTGTTAGCACCAGCGCTAATACTAAAGAGGCTATGAGTGTTCTGTATTGGACTATGACTGAGACTATGACACACGGAGGGTGTTTTCATCATTGCTGGGGATTTTTCCCAGACCAATATGAAGACTGTTCTTCATTTCAACCAACACATGGATTTTCCAACTCGGGGAGAGAACACTCTGGACTTAGTTTACACCAATATAAAAGACACATTCAGAGAAGCCCCGCACCTCCATCTCTGCTCTTCAGACCACCTATCTGTAATGCTAATTCCTGCATACAAGCCCCTGCTGATAACAGCAGTGAAGCAGGTGAGGGTGTGGACTGAGGGGGCCATTGAGGCACTCCAGGACTGTTTTGAGTGCTCTGACTGGGACATGTTCAAAGCTGCAGCAACAAGATCAACATTGATGAGTATGCCATGACTGTGTCAGCCTACATCCACGACATCATCACCACTAAGAACATCATCACCCGGGCCACCAACGACCCTGGATGACTGAAGAGGTTCAACAAACGCTAAGCGCACAGAACTCAGCCTTCAAGTCTGGCGACAAGGAGGCACTGAGGGCAGCGAGAGCCAACTTGAACCGTACCATCAGGTTAGTGAAAGGGATCCACAGTTGGAAAATCCAGGATCTTTTCCACAAAGCCAGCAACACCAGGAGCATGTGGCAAGGCATACGGGCGATCACAGACTACGACACACCCTCCCCCTAGGTGGGTGCAGCTGATGCTGACTTCCTTAACTTACTAAATTACTTTTTTGGGAGGTTTGAGGCACTAAACAGCACTCCAGCAGGGAAAGTTGTTCCCCATCAGGAAGAGGAGGCACTCGGCCTTGACATAGTCAACGTGTTGAAGACTCTGAGAACAGTCAACCCGCGGAAGGCCCCAGGCACTGACAACATACCTGGGCGGGTGTTCAGGGAATGTGCAGGTCAGTGGGCTGGTGTCTTCACAGACATTTTTAACACCTCGCTGGACCAAGCCACAGAGCCAGCATGCTTTAAGTCTGCCTTCATCATTCCGATGCCAAAGAAACCTCAAGTCACCTCATTTAATGACTACCGGCCTATTGCACTGACTCCGATCATGATGAAGTGCTTTGTAAGGCTGGTAAAAGAAGACATCGTCTCCAGACTCCTCCCAACATTCGACCTGTTCCAGTGTGTCTACTGGCGGAACCGCTCCACTGAGGATGCTATCTCCTCCGCTTTTCACCTAAGCCTGGCACACCTGGAGGAGAACACTGCCCATGTGCGGATGCTGTTCCTGGACTTCAGTTCAGGGTTCAACACCATCATCCCACAGCATGTGGTAGGAAAACTGAAACATCTGGGCTTCAGCACACCCCTTCGCAACTGGCTGCTAGACTACCTCACCAACAGGCCTCAGTCAGTACGGGTGGGACAGAACACCTCTGATGTCATCACGCTCAGCACAGGCTCCCCTCAGGGCTGCGCCCTGAACCCCCTGCTGTTCACACTGACACATGACTGCGTCCCCAGGTTCACCACCAATCACATCATGAAGTTTGCAGACGACACAATTGTGGTGGGCCTCATCAGAGACAACGACCAGGACTACAGAGAGGAGGTGGAGCAGCTGGTGGGCTGGTGCAGAGACAGCAGCTTGATCCTGAACGTGGAGAAGACAAAGGAGATCATCATCTACTTCAGGAAGAACCGGCCTCGCCACCCTCCACTGCTCAACAGCTCAGCTGTGGAGGTGGTCATCAGCACCAAATTCCTGGGGGTGCACAACACAGACGACCTCAGTGACCCCCGTAACCCCACCATGGACTGTTCTCCCTGCTGCCCTCTGGGAAGAGGCTTTGAATCATTCATGATTTTCTTCAGCAGACAAAAAAATTGCCATTAGTGGCAAGTTTGTCCATTAAAGCTACAATGTACTTTCTAATCCCCCAGCATTAGTCGATGACTTGGTCATCGACTAATGCTTGGTTGAATAATAACTACTAGTTGTGTTTCATTTACCAAGTTTATTTACCAAGTTTAATTTTGTATTGGTGAAAAAACAAACAAAACAAATAAAATAGAAATAGAAAAATAACATAAAATACACAATGACATAATTTATGTGAAATTCCAGCTGAGTGAAATGGGGTGTGTATGCTGCACATTTGTGTGCTTTTACCACTGCTTAACTTTTCTCTCGCGCTGTCTTTTACAAAATGCATTTTGGATTTTATTGCATTTTGCGTTGATAATGCGGTTTCAATTATGTTTTTTTACATTTTGAATCCCGATTTTATTACATTATTATATCAATCAATCAATCAATCAATTTTATTAGTCAACTGCAATTTGCACTGCAATCGAAAATTCAGTTCCAGTACAACCGTCCATCACATACTCTTAACAAACATTTTGGGGGAACGATTAACTGAGGCCTTGCGTTGCCAGGAACGCAGCCAGTCGGCCGCTCCTACATGAGCGCAAGCCGTTAGGTGCGTTCCTCCAAACTGCCCCAGACCCCGCTTTACACGGGGTCCCCAGGCGCTGCCCTTGAATCTGTTGAAGAAAGATTAACACTGAGGGAGTGGAGGGAGATAAAAAAGACAGGCGCTGCACAATTTGTGTTTCCACACAAAATGTGAAGCATCCGACAAAAAACCTCATTTGCACGAAAAGCACAAGCAATGACGAGACACATATATGCAGAAAGGTAAACATTTGAGTGCTGGTCGGGTAAAGTTATCTGTATTTGTGAGCATATTTGTGTCTGGGTGCATGTTGTGTGGAAATCTGTATGTCCATAAGGGCCGTCCCTCCGGCAAGCAAGTGTCCTTGATGGAAAGTCTATCACTTCGCAGCTCCAGCTTGACGCCTCCACAGATGTCAGCAAGGAAGGTGGGGGGGCAGGGGATTTGTGCGATGTCGCCATAACAACTCAGGGAGAATTTGATAGTGGTGTTGTGATATTACCGCCAGGATCATCAAAATAATTGATCTCAGAATGAATTCTGAACAGTGGAAGGGTCACAAAGGAATTCCACTCTGCCCGTAACACGAGACTCTCAAGGCTTGGACGGCCCTTTCTCCCAGCAGGAGGTCAGCTGTGAGCCCTCCTAACAGATAAGACACAGCACAGACAAAGAGCCCAGATCACTTCAGCTTCTTCTGCAGACCTGTTCAGCTCCACTACAGCTCTCAAGGAGAGGGGGGAGCCATGTGACTGAAGGCCTCCCGGAACCATCCATGGGGCCTGGAAGAGGCCGCGAGCAGAAGGGAATGAGCCTTTCTGAAACTCAGTTCCTCCCTGGCATAGGGAGAAACTGCCAGCCGATTCAAAGATAAGTCTCTAACTTCTGCTTAAAACAGATGCCGAAGTGAAGGAATCCGTCTATGCCAGCTTTGTTCTGCTTTCTCAGCGCACCACAGACGGAGCTGGTTCCAGGCAACGCAGAGCTGAAAAGCCGGCACAGAAGCAACGTCCCTATGCCGAGGAGAGATCTGCTTAAATTGTGACTGCAACCGGGGTCAGTCTGCCTGGAGGACCAGGCCTCCGACCCGACCACGCCGTTAGCCACATGCTGCTGCAAGGCTAACGCTAGCTGCCAAGAGCCAATCGCTAGCCCGCTAGCACTAACCAACAACTTCTCTTTCAACGCCCCTTCCGTGAATGGCCAAACTGAACAGAACTGAAAAGGACAGGTTTGGGCAGCGGTCTGAGGGTGAAGAAAAAGGTTTATTGGGAAAATGTTTGTAAACCGTGGTGTTTAGAACAAAGACCTAACCAGTAGCTCGTGCTAACCAAACTGCTATTAGCCTTGCTAACATCCGGTTTCGGACCCCTAAAAAGGAGTCCGTTTTAAAGCGTAAAGCGTAACTGTTCTGCTCTGCCATCCTCCGATGGTGTTATAAGCCTTATTCCCGCATCAATATGGTATATTAATGCCGGTTTTCAAGGCAATTTCGGCAACTTTATGTCATAACCTCTTAGCTACCGAGTTGCTGCAGCGACCCCATGCGCCCGGAGGGAGAATCGCATTAACAAACTCGGTCGTAAGGGTTTAAATGATTTTACAGGACAAACCGGTCCTCAGAATATTATTTTAACAAATAATGTTTTGTTCAACTTGGACTTTGCATTGTGAATGGATTGAAATATATAGCAAATGTTTTAACTCCATTCCATGTTTTTGTTAATCAGATCTGCAGTGAACCAGGATTCACTGAAGTATTCTGATTATGATCAACCACTTTTGTTTGTCTTTTGTTTTGTTTTGCATGTAAATAGTTCCTTAGCTTAGCTTCTTTTTATCTTCATTTTGCTTAGTAGTTTAGTTAAGTTTCACTAGCCTAGTAGAGAGGGTTTCTTAATCGAAATATTGTGTTAATTCAGGTAAACAGCATTACAGTGATGCTCTCTGGATGTTCATTTTATTTCTGTTATTAAATTCTTGAACTTGAAAAGAAGCTGTCACTCCTTTATTCTATGTGTGTGCAGGTTTTGCTGTTAAAAGATCGCTAGTGCTCGAATTCATCCCTTTCAACCGTTGTCTTGATATCAGCTTAAGAGCTGATCATCACCAGACAATACTTAACAGACAGAGAGTTATTTATGAAACATTAAATAACTTTAAACAGTGTATAATTGCACAACAGTGGGGAGTCTGATTTGAAAAAACTGAATTTGTTATGAGAACAAGCTGAAACCAACTTTTCTGTCAGCCTTAGAGTCTTTTCGCCGCTGGCTCCAGGATCCAATATTCCAATAATCCAATCGATGGGCTAGTAACGTTCACACTTCCAGGTTTTATCCCATCTCACCTCTGTGTACCACAACCGCGGTCAGCTTATCAAGCCGTCCGTTTTGTTCATTCAACGACCTCGTGATCGCGTTGACTGCCGCTGGCAGTCTCATCAAGGCCATATTGACCGCCAGCAGCTTTTGAAGGTGTTGATACATTAAATATCCTCCGAGGCCAAAAAAGAGGAATCCAAGTATCGTAAATCCGAATAAGTAGACATCTTCGACGTCCTCAACAGAATTGAGAGGCACACCGTGGACCATTT
Source organism: Fundulus heteroclitus (assembly GCF_011125445.2). Lineage (NCBI taxonomy): Eukaryota > Metazoa > Chordata > Actinopteri > Cyprinodontiformes > Fundulidae > Fundulus > Fundulus heteroclitus. Next base: position 1,180,559 of record NW_023397296.1, read on the forward strand.
CTGCCACGGATCCAAGATGTATCCTGCAAAAAAAGTTCCGTCGGGACAGGCACTACATAACGCAGCGTTACAAACATTTTTTTCTCATGCTGGCCACCACCAACAGACTTAAAGGAGCAATAATAAATTTACTGTAAAATTTACAAAAATCATTCTCATGGATGGAAGTAACATTCCCTGTAAACAAGTGGTCCTCTCCATCAGCAGAGTCTTAGTCAAGTTTTTCTCCTTTCAAAATTACTGTTACGGTCCAGAACAACTTCAGAGCTTACTTCCTGGTTCTTGAGCCAATCATATGAGAGTTCCCAAAGTTCCCAAATCAGAGTACAGCATTTGGTATTTTATCTTGGTAAAAGAGCAGCAGTCTGCAAACATGGAAGCCAGTAAGAGAAGCAGACCAGAAATAGAACAGAAGACAACATCATATATCTATCCTGTGTAAGTAAAAATTCAGTGGTGTTTCACAGCAGCAGTGTGTGAGCAAACAGGTTGTTGTGTATGTGTTGCTTCGATTTGAACCACTAGGTGTCATTATTTATTTCTGTATTAGGAAGTGTTAAAAACTATGATACTGTCTAATATAATTTATTGATTAGGAAATTAAAATTGCTGATAAATTGCTGTAATTGGATGGTTATTTTTTTTATAAATTTACATCACCCAAAAATTTAACATTGTATTTTGCAGTGTCTTTCAATACAGACAAACACACAAAACAGCTTGTATAAAAACACTTGTTAACATTAAGTGCTGTATGTTTTTATAATAATTTCTGTCCACTGATGTTTTTCACTGTATTTAAATTGTCTTTTTCAGGTCACCTGATGGGTCCGGTTCTCTGTCACTCCTTTTGTAACTACATGGGTTTCCCAGCCATCAGCACTGCACTGGAGCACCCCCAGCGCCCCATCATTTTATCATCCTACCTGCTGGGAGTTACTCTATTTTTCTTGCTGCTCTTTCCATTAACAGACCCTTCCTACTATGGTGTCCCTACTCCAGTCTGTACCCTGACCTCATCCCCCAGCTCTCTTTGTTTCTCTTGACCCCTTTGTCTACCTACACAGGCTTATCTGCTTTTGTCCTGTTGCTGTGCAAAATTTAGGCAATGAAGGGACTGGTTTATGTTTTTGGCAAACTGTTGTTGGTGTTCTTCTGCAGTTTGAGTCAACTTATTAAGTGCACATTATTTATTGTTCCTTTTATGTGACATGAAATAGCGACATGGGAGGCAGCTGGTCACCTTTCAGAATGCGTTGAAATTAGGGTTAATGTCCTTGGGACCATTCTGTTCCATTACTTTGTCTTACAGAAATCATCTTCATGTCAGAATATTGTACCCTGTCACATTTCCTTATGTAGCATAGTACATTTTTGTCCACAAACACTGAGTCAAAATTAGTAAACATGAATATGGTGTACTTATTTTGTTATTAAGTCGCTTTCATCTCTGCAAACTTATCAAATACTTTATTTTGAAGTTATTTGTTCTGACAACCAAAATTTGCCATATGATGGTGGTTGAAGATCTGAAAAGGTCTGGGTTTAGTCCCCAGTCTGAGGCAGATAACAGAATTCATGCTATGTGTTATGACATATAATTTCCCTTAATGCCATTTGTCCCCCCTGACTGCACAATGACATTTTAGGCAGGAGTTTTGTTATTTCTGGCTGCACAACCCTTCAGGACTAAGCACTGCTGTAGCTGCATTCAACAACAGAAATATATCTGGGGTAGAATGTTAAAATATATCCACTGTGTAATTTGCCAAAATTGTCTCGGGTGTATATTATGCATTATTTTAATTTTTATGGTTTGATTTTAAACAGCCAGTATTTTTGCTATTTTTGTAAAGCAGAAGTTCCATCTTTAATATATACTAAATATACAGTGCTATTCAATACATTTGAATATCATTGAAAAGCATATTTAATCCAGTTGTTCAATTCATCAGTTGAAACACATTATATAAACCCCTTTTCCATTGCCACTCAAAGGCCTAGGGCTCTTCAAATCCATGTAGAATTACCATGCGTTACACATTTGTAATGTGAAAATGAAGCAAGTCTCCTCTCTGCTGTTTTTGCTCTGACTGCATGCAGGGCTTTCAGGCAGCTGCCTGTGCCTGTGAGACAGTTCTGAGGGATGTAGGATGGGACTCACAGCAGCTGCCTGTGCCTGTGAGACCGTGTTGAGGATTGGTTGAAAGGCAGTCACTAAGTAGGCAACACTGGACTGTCGTCTCTAGTTTTCCTTCACTGCCACAAGCAGCGCAACACACAGTAGCCACTAGTAGCTTTATGCACTAGCACAGGGATTCCCAAACTTAGCGAATTGTGATCCCTAAAATAACATTGCCAGAGACTGGCGAACCCCTATTTGGCAGGTTGGGGGGAGTAGTGGGTTTTTTTATGTTAATGTTTTGGAAATTCCGAGAATAAAGTCATAAAATTGCGAAAATAAAGTAGAATTTTATGAGAATTCCAAAAAGAACGCTTTCTTCCCCCTGTGTTAAAATGAGGTATATTGAGCTCTTGTGAAGTTATACTTTGGTATCAGTTTCACAAATAAGGGAATAATTATCATTTGTAGCATCAAATAATTATGACTATTAGGACTTTCAAATGATTGAGCAAAGAACTTTAACTTTGTTTTTGTCATTTACAAAACAAAATTGTATTACAGCCATTGTCGATTAGAAAAAGTAAAAAAAAAAATGGCCACAGAGAATTACATTTCTACAAAATAAACATAAAAAATTGAGATTAATTTAACCTATTTGAGAGAGAAACAATTTCTGATGTTGAATGATCGAAAATTTTGGAGAATTATTTTGTTCTACGATTAAAGGCATAAATGCCCTACATTGAAACAAGTATACCTCTGACATTGTAAAGTCAGAAATGTGATCATCATCTGGATCATCTCGCGTCCCACACATGATGTCTTAATTAATTTTTAACTGACTATGATTAGAATAAGTTAGCAAATATATAGTATGCTATATCATATGCTTTACATTGTTTTAACATATTTTTTTAATCATTATGAAGGTGTGGCGGCGTGCCATGTTCAATTACATGTACCAGAAATCCTTTACCTGCTTTAAGTTTATTTTATTTCCAAGTTATATGAGCCACATTGGAACTCATATTCTGATTTATTGAAAATGACTGTATAATAACCCAGTGTTTTTGTGTTTTACTCGGTAGTCATTGAGTTAATTTGTTCGTGAAGGTGGATGATGGAATGGTTTTTCTTCTTAATCTCTGGAACATGACATTTTTAGACAAATGCATAACCATTTAGTCCAGTCCAGTTACCTCTATGCACAACACGTTTCTTACATAGTTTCAGAATATAAGCTTTTTCTTTTCTGTCTGGTTTTCATTGACAGTATGGTTAAATTCTTATTTTCTTTCATGTTTTCTGTTTTCAAAGTTTGTACTTTTTATAAATTGCATAGTACAGTATTTCTTAGCAAATAATGTTTTAAAGTTTACGGTTATGACCAAATAATTTTATAATTTCATCAAGGGTCTTGCTAAGTTTTCCAAAACCATTATCTACAGTAGCTATCAAGATTTAACAGGTTTTACTCTGCTGGTACTTTTTTTTGTAATTGATTAATATAGTGCCCTTCTCAAAAACAAACCAATGTAACTTGAGAGGGTCGGATCCATCGCTGAAAGTGTCATGTGACCTAGAGCGGTGCTGTAGGTCACATGATCCATTCTAGGTTACAGCAGTCTAAGCTCAGACTGCCATAACAACATAAGAAAACATGTATGACACTTACCTTATCAGGCATATTTTTGCTTCTTTGATGTAGGATCTAATCTAATGGGGTAAATGTGGCCTTGTCTTTACAAGTAACTGTATGACTTCTCAATCTGCTGGTCCAAACTGGCCTACTATTGGATTCCAACACACGGAGGGAGACCGTTTAATTTTGCAGTGTTGCCATTGGCCCTCATGGGTGCTAAACCTGGAAGTTACAGGTCTAGTGCCCCAGTGGCCAAAACATAACATAGTGCTGCTTTAACTGCACAAAAAAATTTAGAACTTCATCAAGTTGTCAAAACAGGGTAACATTTTAGCATTAATCTGGCACTGCAGCACTCCACATAATAATAATCTTTTGCAGAAACTCAGGTCCAGCCAAAACATTTGTCAGTGTCAAGGAAAATTGGAATAAAAGACTGCAGGGTACCATTCAGACGCCGTATCATAAAATGCTTAGATTTCAGATGACTCCAATAACAATAAATTATAGTCTTCGTGATCAGGACATTCCTAGTATCAAATACCATCCACAAAGGACCCCAAACATTTTCACAGCCAGCAACAAACTGATGGAAAACATGAATAACAGTATAGTGCATAAACATTAGTTCAGAATTCACACTTCTGAAGCCTTTTCATCTAAATATGTTCAAACTCTATGTACACAGGCCAAAACACTAAAGTGGTCTTTGTGGGAGTTTTGGGAATGTTTTAGGCCTCAATTTGTGTGTGAGCCCTTACTGTAACAGTTTGTGGGAATGGAATTTCAAAGGAAAATCCTAAATTAAGGGGAATTGGGAACAATCTAATAAAATTCTGAAGGTGTAAATGTCTCAACACCTACTTTGCTCAGGCCTTTAGTTATAAACACAGCTCAGTTCTTTGACTATAACCACTGTCTACTGCAGACTAACAGCAACACAGGCAACTACAAGTGGGAATAATCTAATTTGCATTCCTCAAAAAAAAATGCTGGTATTATACAGAAACTATTAACATTTCTGGCCAACTCTAAGATATAAACCAGTAGATCTACAGCTAGAAACTAAAACTGACAAGCTAGGTGATCACTGAAACCTAAACAATTTAAGATTTTGGGTTCTTTAAGCTCTGTATTACCAGTGAAAGTGTTAGTTGTGTCTAAAGTTGATAGTACATCTATCACATCTAAAAGAGTAGCTTTGTGATATTAAGAATCAGGCTGTCAGTCTCAAGGACATGGTCTTGGGGTAATTTGATGTTTTTAAAGGCAAACACAACAGACTAAAGCTCGTCACATCCCTGTCTGATCAATAAAACCCTTTTTTTTACTTGTCAGATTAATGGTATCTCATGTCTTATAAGTTTTACAAATTCTCACATTGTGCTTCAAAGTATTATAGGGTATGTTTTCAGGCAGTGAATTATTTGCTTTTGTTAATAGCCAGGACGTGACACTGATGTGATTTGGTAGAGTCCTGGTAATGCATGGATGCAGTGCCAGCCATACTTTCTACTTGGGCAGTTAGATGAAACAAAGCCACTGCCATTTTTTTGCTGATGTAGTTCTGGTTAAAAGTTCACGTCAATTCCGATGGGCATTAATGATTCTCTTTTATTTCAGTAGCAAACTGAGGCTTAGTGACTTTTGCCGTCGACTCAGACTTAATTCCAAATATTCTAAGAGAAAAGAAAATCACCCAAACAAGGTTAAAGAAATAATTTTTTTAGCAAATCCCCTGACATTTAAACAATCCCCTGCACACGGGTAATACTTTGGTCTAGCACAAAATTACTCAAATCCATCAACACAGAATGCACTGAAGTAAATCAGGAACCCAAGACTTTCAGCGCAGTTCCACCAACCCTACTCTGTTTAGCTCACCCAGCTCTGCTCTTCTCTACTCAGTTTATCTTAACACGACTTTAGGTGTTTCAACCTGCCTAGAAAAGGGAAACTGACGAGAACACGTTAATAGCACAAAAGATTTTTAACGGTAGTGAAAGGTGGTGGTACAGAGAGCAGAATGAAAGTGGCAATGCAGCAAGATCACTAAGCACTAGATGGCAAGTGAACCTGAGGATCACAACATAAAACAATTGTTTTCGCTCTTTCATCTGACAAAAAAAAAACACTAGTCAATTATTGTTGTATTAATTGATGTCTCCATAAACCTTGGTCTTTCATCAATGCTTAGAGCTGTTTCCCCACAGAACATGTAACCGCTGGTTGTAACAGGTAAATGTATACCTTTAGTATTTCCATAAGCAATAATAGCTGACTTGAATAAACATTTTAAATAAAAACATTTTAGTATTTTTGGACATGCCCAGAACTTCCCCAAACTAATTATGTGGTATTTCTTAATAACAGTTTATCTCTGGCCTTTTAAAAAATACATTTAGAAACACTCATAAGCCCTTTTCTGTTCCAAATTCTCTTCAGTGCTGAATCTTCTTTTAGTCGTGTGATGGTACAATTCAATAGTTAAAATGGCATGGTAAGATAAGCTACCATGTTTTCCATGTCTCTAAATATGACAGCCACTAGCTATTCAGCTTCGAATTGAAGTCTGCTAAATTAATCATAAAAACATGCACCCTAAGCCCCCTGCCATCAAGCCATTCATTAGCTCCCACCATCCCATTTATTGGGCTATTCCAAAATGTTATGACTCCAAAATATTATGACCAGTCAGAATAAACGTGTTGATTATTTTAAACCTTAAATCTGCCAGAATTAGTTTTGTCTATGACATTGTATGAACGATTTAAACTCTGTTTTGATCAGAGATAGTCCACAATATATCTAAATTTGTCACTGAATTGCTCTTGATAAAAATCAATTGTTGTATGTAGACCACACAGGAAAAAAATGGTCATCAAAATCCACAAAATTACGTTCATACCCATGATAAGCAGATAGAAATGAATGACTGTACTGCAGCTCCATAATTAATTCTCTTCCAGGAGAGAGGTTTGAGAGGTTGATTGATCTGTTACTGAAATGTAGACTCAAACTGATCCACTTAGTGAGACTGTAGACACACAGATGTAAGATGTGGACAATATCGTGTTTTTGTGGGTGTGATTGATGGTTCATATTGAAATAACTATAAGACGCACAGAAATACTAACTAAAGTCTTAAATTAGTTGATCATGTTTTCACAAAATATTCCTTGTACAATGGCCCACCCAAGATGCTTTTGCAGATTACTTCTATTAGAAAGTGAATGAATTTGTACTTGTAATCCATATACCACCTCCGCTGTAAAACAGCTACACCAAACTAATGCGGTACCAATAGTGATGACCCCCACGCACCCACTTGACTGAGTGAATTATTTTCTATAATCAATAAAGACAGCACTAAAGTATAATCAATAGTGTGTACCTCTGAACTACTCCATTAGGCACACCGGATTAAAGGCGCACAGTGAATTAATGTGTCTTTGTGTGTCTTTATCAACATATAGGGCGCGCCGGATTATAAGGCGCACTAAATATTCTTCCCAAGTGTGTAATATCACACTTGGACTACACTGTCCTGTTTCTAACATAAGGCCAAAATTCCAAAAAAAGCTAAAAAACAAAGCAACTGGACTTGTTTTCCGTAGTTGAAGATGTTTCGCTTCCTGTCCAGGAAGCTTTCTCAATTCAAAAGGTCTAGAGTAATGATGAGTACCAAGCGTTATACTACTGCCCAAACAAAGGCAACTCTCAAAAACGTACAATACAGCTATAGAATTAATTCCGGCAAATTATCACCTCAATTCTCACCCTCATATGGGTGATCAAAACATCGCTCCTTTAACCCAAGCCAATAACAACCCCAACGATTCCTCGTTACAGAGGAGTGGACTAGCTTTTGTTCAATCTGCTGGCTTAATCTCTTTAACGACCATCCATTACTAAGGGGTGGACCTGTTTCGGTTTGATTTGCATGTTATCTAAGCCATTACAAGGCCTTTGTTTGGGCAGTAGTGTAAAGCTTGGTACTCATCATTACTCTACACCTTTTGAATTGAGAAAGCTTCCTGGAGAGGAAGCGAAAGTCTTCAACTACGGAAAACAAGTCCAGTTGCTTTGTTTTTTACACTTTTTTTGGAATGACCATGACCTGGATGACTGAGAATCTTAACCAACATAAGGCCAAAATAATCACAGGCTGCCTGAAAGCTCCCACATACTCGGGTGTACATTTCTTGTGGCAAATTCCTACAGTTCCAACACTTTTTGCCAGTGGGACAAAGTGACGGAACAGATGGCAAAATGTGTGATTAGCTACCTGAGCACCTAGAGCCATTTCCTTTCCAGCAGGCTCCCACCACACACCTGTCAGTGAGAACAGAGAGAGACTGTGATACCACGCATCCTTGCGACTGCCTGCTTCAAGAAGCTCAGTGTATCAAGCTCAGTGTCATGTATAAAACAGCTCGATATAAAGACATCTTACCACCGAGAAGTTTATAGTTAGAAACCGTTGTGCAATTATGCACTGTTTAAATTTTTTGATGTTTAATAAATGTCTGTTAGGTATTGTCTGGTAGGTATCAGCTCTAGAGCTGATATCAGGACAATAGTTGAAAGGGATGATTCGAGCATTGGCAATCTTTCAACAGCAAACTCTGCACACACATAGAATAAATGAGTGACGACTTCTCTTCAAGTTCAAGAATTTATTAACAGAAATAAAATGAACATTTAGAGAACATCACTATATAATGCTGGTTATCTGAATTAACACTATATTTCAATCAACAAATCCTCTCTACTAGGCTAGTGAAGCTTAATTAAACTATTCCAAAAAAAGTAAAAAAACAAAACAACTGGACTTTTTTCCGACGTTTGAAGACGTTTCGCTTCCCATTCAGAAAGCTTTCTCAATTCAAATGTCTGGAGTTGCGTGGAGTTCTAAGCTTTATATTATTGCCCAAAAAGGCCTTGTTATGGGTTAGATAACATGCAAATTAAACCGAAACTGGTCCACCCCTTAGCAATGGGGAGTTGTTAGGGTCATTGTTGGCCTGGCCTGGGGAGATGTGATGGGTGGACCAGTTTATGTGTACTTTGGAGTGAAGTATGCCCGAGTATGTGGGGGCCTTTACATGAATTCACTTCTAGTTTTGACATTACAGTCAGGCGGTCTTGTAGACTGCTCAGGGATCCGATCAGGTAGTGACACAGTGCACCGTAATGCTCCGAATATCCATTGAGCGGAGAGGCTTTGTTGCTTACCAAAGTCGTACTTACAATTTTTTGACTGCGTTGTACCAAATAAAATTGGTCAGTAAGCACAACGGTAATCATATATAAGGTGCACCATCAATTTTTGAGAAAATGTAAGTATTTTAAGTGCGCCTTATAGTCCAAAAGTAACAGTATATGGTTGACTGAGTCAGTTTGTGTTCAGATGCCAAATAAATCAGGAAATTATCTGCTGAATCGCTTACATGGATGTTTCTTCTCATTTTTAAATGAGAAAATGTGTCATCTGCCACATATTTCTGAGAATCAGCTGCTAAATTTAGAACACGGCAAAAAAAAAAACGATGTGTAGAAATCGTACATAAACCTTGCAACCTTTTCACAGCTCATTATTTTCATAAAGACGAGAAGAAAGAAAAATCTGATTCATTTTCAGAACAGTTAAATATATGACACTTCCTAAAAGAGAATTCTAGATTTGTTTTAATGAGGACTATGTTTTGTAAGCAGATCTATTTTGCTGACAGAGTGTACAGATACAAGCATGTATTTTATGCTGCCTCTGTTCTTTTTTGCACAGTTCATGTTTGGGATTGCAGAAAAACATTTGAATATGACAATCTTTTGTGGGGCATTTGAAGTCACATTTGTAAATAAATGTCTTTATACATTTTGCTGTGGTAGGTGATTTTGCACTCCTCTCTTAATATTTTGACACCTTCAATGGATTGTATCTCTTTGTTATTAAGAAGGGTCAAATTGTAATACTGGTCAAGTTGTGCACTGAACGTGACAAATATTTTAGTTTTTTTAAAGACAAAAAGTACACATTTAAATATGTTATCAAAAGGTATCCATGAATTGAGTAAGTAATAAAAAAGATTCTCATGCCTCCCTCTCTTTTTGAAGCTTGTACCTTTTGTCTGAGAAGATAAAACATTCGATCCTAGCCATGAAAACAGCAAAAAGAATCACACAATGAAAATCAGTGCATACCTCTTCTATAACAGGTTGGCATGATCAGTAAAATAAATATTGATATTCAAAAAAATCCATAAATGGAAGAACTTTGCTTACAGTGGTTCTAGTATGAGCCCAGACAACATCTTGCATTGCTTTTTGGCCTAAGTTGAGCAGGTTTTGAATTAGATTCTAATCTGTGGAAGTGATCAAGATTGAGTGAAATCACTCCTGTATGATATTCATACTTTTCTGTGAATAAACTGCTGGTAACCCAGAACATCTTTTAAATTACAGACATCACATGCTTAGGCAGTGTTCAAGATGTAACGATACAAGAAACTGGGCAAAATGGCCTCCTTTGGAACGTTTAAAGGCCAAAATGTACTGCTGACCAAGAAGAACATTAGGATCTATCATATATTTACCAGTAAATATCAGTATGAAAAATGCTTTGTTGACTGACAAGACAAAACAAACTTTCGAAGGTGAGTTTCATCTGACCAAAAAGTCATGGCATTTGGAGGACAACTCCCTCTGCTTTATATAACTGCCAAGGAACTTTCTTGATTTATCTCCTGACACAAAATATGTTTGTCTAGCCATAAATAGATTAAGCTCAACTTTCTGGGATATTATGTTATTATACTGATATTTTAACTTTGTCAGTTTTCTGTTGACTTCTTGTGTCGCATGTTGCTTCAACTGTGTTTCAGCCTGTTTAATTACATTGTCCAGTTCTAGCAGCTCCTGTGTTTTAATTTTCTTATGGTATGTCGTACTTTGGATGATCTATCCCCTAATCACAGCCATCACGGCTTTCTATGCAACACCTGCCGATGATACAGATTTCCAATTAATCTCCAAGTAATTATTTAGTTCTGTCCTTAGCCACTCAACATTTACTGGGTCCTGCATAAGGGATGAGTTTAACCGCCATCTGTAAGACTTCCTTTTCTCACTCTGTGGTAAAAGATTCAAGCCGACCCAGGTCGGAAATAAGAATGTTCCCTATTTCACAACCCATAGCAGAGGAGACGAGTTCTTTGGATATTAGGAAAAAAATCTATTTGGCTATAAGTCTTGTGTACTGGTGAAAGAAAAGTGTAATCTCTGCCAGAGGAGTTCATGATCTTCCAAATGTTAATTAATCCTAAAGATTTGCAAATTCTTTGTAATGTTATAGCAGCCCTTGGTAATTTATGCAACGCTGCCCCACTGTGGTCAAGAGTGGGATTCATTAACAGATTAAAATCTCCTCACAACACAACAGCATGATTCCTAGTGGTTTGTAATTTCCTTTCAAGATCAGTGAAAGAGGTTTGGTCATCCAGACTGCCATTCTGACAAACAGGTAACGGTCGACTTGGGGTTAAAGTTTGAACATTCTTAATTGAAACAAAGTTTTTCTGTAGAGAAAAACTTTGGGAGGCACCAAGTCGTGGGTGGATATTGGGTTTAAATGGTTCCCTAAGGATCTGTTAAAGAGACTTTAAAATAGTTATCCATGGACACGATGAAAGTACAGGTAAATGATACTGTAAGAAACTGGCCAGTGTAAAGCAGTAGTATCAAAACAGAGAGAAAAAAGGCGGAAGTGGAAATTAAAGAGACAGCGCTGCTAGGAGGACGCGTTTTAGAGCAAGAAAATTTTTATTCATTTTCAGAACAGGTTTCAGTCTTGTGTTAAAAACCTATAGATTCTACAGTGTAGGGTGTGCTTCGGTGGCGCAGTGGTTAGTGCGCATGACCCATGTATGAAGGCCTTAGTCCTCGACACGGCCGACCCAGGTTCAACTCGGACCTGTGGTCCTTAGCTGCATGTCTCTCCCCCTCTCTCATTCCCCCTTTCCTGTCAGCCCACTGTACGAAAAACGAGCCACTGTAAAAACCTTTAAAAAAAATCTACAGTGTAAATCAACGTAAAAGTTTTAAAAAGGAATAAGGCTACAGGTATCTGCGAGATAAAGAGATAAATCCTTATGGAGCTGAAGCGAAAAAATTAATAATGAAGACAGTAGGGGTTTGTT
>NW_023397296.1:1197523-1285702 GCF_011125445.2 Fundulus heteroclitus
CATCATTTTGTGTATTAGACCCTTGGATATTTATCTAAATAAACGGAATACGCCTTTTATAATATACCTTTTTAATGAATGCAAGTGTTTTAAAAATATTTTATTTCATTCACAGATTTGATGTAAAGACTCTCAGAGTTGGCTCATTTGTGAAGATAGCCCCCTTCAACCCAACCCATGTGAATGACAGTGACAGGCAACTAGTGAAAATCATGCACAATGTTTCTCCCCAGATATTCCTCTGGTCCCGTTTTAGGTTACCACTTTCTTGCTGCAACGCACAGAAGACCCACTGACAGGCTGCTATCAGTATCAAGAAGGGAGAAAAAAATAATTTTTCCAACATCAGCCATCACTGACACCCTCCTGTTCCTCCACCACAAATGCTTCTGGGAGCTAATTGAAAACCTAGGGATCGGGACAAAGTCTGCTGCCTCCAATGGACAGTACTGTCAAGTAGTTGAAAAAAAATCATTCACAATCCAAGGAACAAATTGCATCTTAGAAACGGATATCCACACTCTTATACAGAGTAACCTAGTGATGGGTCCGGCAACACCGATGCGTCGGCGCAAGTGTCAAGCTCATAGAGCAAAACCCGTGTCGATGCGCGTATCGACACCACCGAGCTATATTATCGACACGGGAAAGTCACGTGACCGATACAGGAACTGTTTCTGTTCCCTCTAACTGTAAACAAAATAACGGTTAATAATGGTTAATTTTTAACCATTTTGCAACTCTGGTGTGATGGTGTACCACAGTCTCGCTCTGTGAGCGCCAGGTGCTAATCGGAGCGCACCACTGATGGATGGGTATGGGTTGGGCAGACGCCTTTATGGTTAGGCGGGTTGCGCTGTGCGTCTTTGTTCTGAGCGTCGTTTCAGAAAAAACGGCTAATCTACCCTTAGTAGAAAGCTGCTACTCTGAGTAGTTCTTCCTCCCTTTGTCATACTCAGCATTTCCAATTTCAGAACAGATGATATCAGTCAGGTAACTAAACACAGCGCCCGATCAACCATTGAACGTGAGCATGAGCATGAAAGGACATGAAGGACATGGCAGCAAAAAAATTTAAAAAAATAAATAAATATAAAAGCCAGTCCACAAGCATCCTCATTCATATTATTGACTGTATCTAAAAAAAAATCTAATGTATGTTTAATTCAAATTAAAATATTAAATAATACAATGCAATATAAAATGATTTAAATTGTATTGTGTATACTTGGTCATCAAATCAGTGTCAGTGAACTCTGTCAACCAGGTTGCCTGTAGGGATTTTTAAGGTCCAGCAGGTGTCAGTATTCAGTGACACAGTATCAGCACAGTATCAATACAGTTTGGCAATGTGTCGAAACGCTTCATGACGCCTCATCGACCCATTACTAGAGTAACCTTACCAAACGCGCGCACACACACACGTAACTTGATGTCAATTTTGTAAACCTAATCCTCTTAACATGTACATACTGTCATGATGCAGCCTGAAGGCTGCATACTGAACATTTCCAGCTCCGTGTCCAGTGCAGTCCTGATTAGGAACACCTGTCAGGCTGCAATCACCATGGACTCATCCCACCTGCTAACTCCACCATATAAACTCACCTCAGCTTGTCCATGGTTACCGGTCCGTCTCCAGTCCTCTGAACATCATGCCTGTCCTGTTCCTGCTCATGTCCTGGTCCTGGTCCTGTTCCATTCTGTTCCCGTCTGCCAGTTCCTGTCCCCCACAACCTCCGTCTGGTAAATTAGTCTGGCTTTCTTCATCCACTTCTTGCTACTTCAATAAACTCTGGAAACCAGGTGTGTGTGTGTGTGTGTGTGTGTGTGCAGGGCCGGCGATTGCTATAGGCGAGCTAGGCAATTGCCTAGGGCAACAAATGTGTTGGGGGCGCCCTCTAGCGTCGCCCTTAGGCTTACTTTCCATTAATCATAGAATTAGAAAAAAAAAGCGAATTAAACCGGTTATGAAGCGTACATCAGTTTGACTTAACCTTACGTATATATATAGCAAAAATATGAACAAATAAATATACCACCGATTTTTTTTCTTTTCTTTTTCACATTTAAGAGAAAATCGGAAAAGATTCTGATCACTTTTCTAGCGCCCTCCAACCCAGAAGTCGTGACGTCAGAACATGAACGTTCATCTCAACATGGCGGATTACTGCACTACATGCGATAGCCAAAACGAGAAATCTAAAAGCGAAATTTCGACTTCAACCGAGCGATTCCTACCAGGAGACCATTCTGATGTATCGGAGGAAGAATATTTGTGTCTGGAGCCTCACATGTTTGACCCAGACATTTCAGATGAAGAGAAGGCAGCAGACGAACAACAGCGAGTCGGACAAGGAGTGGAGATTGGACGTCGGGAGATTAGATGAATGGTAGGAAAAGTTTTTCTTTTAACTACACAGTTCAAAAATTTTTTAGTATGTTGACATCATTTTCTTTTAGGCACCATAGATATTTAATGACTAAAATGCCGGTGTTGTGCGAAATTCAGTTCCCCTGTGAAAATCTACCCCCCCACCCCCACCCCCTCTTTGTCGGGAGCGCGCATTGCAGCCGTTTTCACGGCGCTTATAATTGATTTTTCGGTAAAACGCATATAATCATATCAAGGTTGTAACATTAGTTTAATCGGCAGCTGTCTACAAAATTATAAAATAAAAATAAATAAACAAGGTCTTCTTGCGCTGTTTTGTGTTATTTTAAACGCCAAGATAATCTGTCTTTTGTCACTTTTATTGAGCCGAAGTGACACGTGAATTTCTCCACTGTGAGATCAATAAAGTCTATGTTATCTTATCTTAAATAAAGAGATGAGGACAAAATGTATCACTAAAATGAATGAGCATTTATTCACAACTAAAAATGAATTTATGCCATGGCCTAGTTAGGCCCAATGATCAGGTGCTACTTATCATAAAGAATCACTTGACAACATTTTAAAAACAATATCTGTACATTAATATTTAGCCTACCTATATACTAGCATAACAAAAGTCAAAAATAATATATCAAAAATATACACTGAGTAATATTGAGGCCTAAATATTTCCTGAAATGTAAATCAATTTCCAACTTACCATAAATGCATTAATAGTGAATTTAGCAAATCAGTTATGGTGTGTAATTCATATACAAATATACAATTAATCAATCTTATTTTTTAGGTGTTCCTGTTCTCACTGCCAATAATGGATTCTCTGAGAGAGTGCATCTGTTGCCAGGAAATCGGCTTGGTTGTTGCTAAGATTGAAGAAGCCAGAGAGGATATGGATGGAGAAGTCCCTGACACAGACCATCCTGGCATGGAAGCGGTGTGTCTAAATGCTTGGACATTGCAGGTTGCTTGGTCCCAATACAAGCAACAGCATAGGCATATAGCCTATAGACAATTTGTGAGATGGTGTTGGGACTATTTAGGCAAAGATACCAGGGCTGTGATACCCTCGTGTGCAGTCTGCTGTATAAGGGCCTACTTCTCACCCCCAGGACATGAAGATGACTTTACCTTTAGAGGTCACCTGTTGGCAGTTAAAAAAAATACCCAAGCTGAAAGAATAAAATCTAAAACATACGTGTAAAAAATATTGTTGTGGTTATTAGGTAATATAAGCAATTACTAATAAAATTATTTCATGGTCTTTTTGAAAATCGACTGAATGAGAGATTGATGACATCATCTTTCGTTGGTTTCACAAATGAACTTGTCAGTGATGGGGGCTCTTATGCTGCATCAACCTGCTTAGTTTTTATTTTCTCCAGCTCTGCTAGCAGCATCTCGAAACAGTGGTCTACATAGTCTGAAACAAAAAGCAGCAGTGGGTAAAATTTCTCATAACAATTTTTTTTTGATTGCTGGGGTGCATTTACACACAAGTGAATAAACAGATACAGGAAAGTAAAAGACAACACATGTAGACATAGATACATGAAAATAAAAAGACAAAGAGTGAAGCAACTAGTATAGCAGTGGTGATTCCTGACAAAGATTATTTCAAAAAGGACATCTAATTATCTCAGTATATATGCAGCAGAATTATGTGCTATATTATTAGCTTTAGAATGGGTGGAGGATACTAATATGAATAAAATATTTTGTAGTGATTATCTGCATTGAGTATTCAAATGGATGTACAAATAATCATCAAAATCCAGTTTATTAGTTATACTTTACCTAAGTTTCCTTACAGATGGTTAAGAGTGTTTTTGCACAGTCCTAACTTTGAGTGTGTAATAAATTATTTAAAATAACTAGAAAAATTTGCATTTCCTGCGAAAATGCACTGTGAATGCAGATAGCTGAATGATTAAGCAAAAGATGCAGAAGATCTTTGAAGAAGAGAAAAAATAGCTGAAAAGCATTGAAGAAGTTGAAAATGTTGAAGAAGTTGAAAAAGTTGAAGAATTTGAAAGAGTTGAAGAATTTGAACATGAAAGAACAATAGCTGAATGATTAGAAGAAGAAAAAACCGAGGGAAAGGCACCAAACATTTCCTTACTCATTCTAAACACTGAATCGTTTAACAAAGCAGAAGTAGAATTTTAAACTTTAATATACTGTAGCCATATGTGGGCCTGCATTTCTAGGGAGTATAAGGGGTTTCGCCCCTATTGAAAAGCATTGGATGTTTGACACCTCCTAACTTGGAGATGCTTTACGTGACGAGGCCCAAACTTATTGTGGAGCATTCTGTATAAAGGAGGTACAGACTCTGTAAAGCAGAAATTTGTCCGAGCTTCCTAGAGCTACTTCCAATTAGCAACATGCTAACCATTAGCCGCTAACATGGTTGTGCTCAGGATCACCGGGTGATTGTACTCTGTGAGTTTGGTCTAAATCCTGTACTGGGAATTGCCTCAAATAGGGGTGCCAATACTTAATGTCACCAAACGTGACCAAAATTCATGGGTCAGATTGGCCTCCTTTAGCAACTCAGCCTCACCACATTTGGGCCCAGAACTCAACATTTGACCAAATTGGTGTGTAGCACCATTTCCCACAGGTGGGCGGTGCTGTATTGGCCAATTGGGTCGTGTCTGGGCATCATGCCAGGTCCTGTTGGAAGCAAAGGCCCAATAGGAAAGCATGTGAAATCCAAAATGTCACTTGAAAATTTTAAAATGTCAAGAGGAAGTGACTGTGCGAATTTCAGATTCCTACGTTATTCACAGCAACTGCGGTGAGCGTCGAAAGTTGCCATTCTATCTCAATTGATCCTCTCCCTCTGGCCCTCAGAGTTCCGTCGTCATGGTAACTCACTCACACACCTGCAGCGGCCAGTCTACCAAAGTGCAGAGACTTTGCTCAAAATATGTCCCATTGGGTTATAATGGAGAACTTTGCCTCGCACAACGCTCCATATCTCCTGATCCGTAAATGGTAGAGACGTAATGTTTTCTGCGTTTCTTTCTTAACGGATAGGGGAAGAAGACTTGGTATCGGTTTTTGCTGGAAAAAGTTTAATAAAGGCGTAAAAAATTATGATCTAAAGGAAATTTTTAAGAAATTTCCAAAATCCTCTAAAAACGGTCCCGAACAAATCGCTCTAGCTGAAAAAGTATAGGAGATATCAAATTAATTCTTTCACTGTGAGTATCAGCCGGCTTTTGAGGACTATGTTGCTCATTTTTATGTTTGTACAAAAATCGGTGTAGGCACAGCGACGATGTAAAAAAGTGGATCATTTGGGGTGATGGAGGTCCAAAGCGTCTTCAGGATTTTGCAAATTCGCTACTCCCGAACAAATTGTTCCTGCGGAAAAACCGTAACAGTTATCCAAAAATATCCTTTTTTGTGAGTGCCAGAAGGGTTGGGACATTCATATGTGAAAGTCTCATGCCTGTACATCAAACGGTTTAGGAGTAGCGACGATGCGAAAACATGTGACGTTTTGGATTTTCAGACGTCATTTTTCAAAACCGCTCCATAGGAAATGAATGGGGGAGGTTTCGGGTTTGTGTCGCTCTGAGGTGATTTGCGAAAAATCTATAAATGCTACACCAATGAGGGTTACATTTCCTGATTCCAGACAAAAATTCCTACGTTTTGATGTATAATTTATGTGGATAGGTTGAAAATTGAGCGAGTGAGAAGAAGTTGTTCGGAGAAGAAGAATTTGTTGAATTTCTAGAGTGCGCACTCTATAACTGCCTCCTTGACGACCATAGCAACGCATGTTATTTGCTGAATTTCATGAAAAGGCAAAATTATTTTAAGGAGGTACTATATGAAAATGGTAAAAGATATGAAAAAGCTGAAATAGACCATAATAGCTGAAAGATATCACTACATTTTAAAAGTTGAATGACGTTTCTAGCTGAAAGTAGGCTGAAGCAGTAAGCTGTCAAAAAGCAGCTGAAATGAGCGGAATTTTAGTGAATTACATTCATTTCCTATGGGAGAAAAAAAGCTGAAAATTTGCAGAAAAAGCTGAATATTTTAAAAAGTTGAAGAGTTAAAAGTACAAAAAGACATAGCCATCCATTCCAGAAGAAGCTGAATAGTTTAAAAGTTGAATGGTTGAAATCGGAGAAAAATTGTAGGAGGAGAAGCGAATCAAACTTTAAACAGTAAAAACGCATTAGGAAGAATAAACACTAAGAAGAAGAATAAAGAACTAGAAAAATTTGCATTTCCTGCGAAAATGCACTGTGAATGCAGATAGCTGAATGATTAAGCAAAAGATGCAGAAGATCTTTGAAGAAGAGAAAAAATAGCTGAAAAGCATTGAAGAAGTTGAAAAAGTTGAAGAATTTGAAAGAGTTGAAGAATTTGAACAATAGCTGAATTATTAGAAGAAGAAAAAACTGAGGGAAAGGCACCAAACATTTCCTAACTCATTCTAAACACTGAATCGTTTAACAAAGCAGAAGTAGAATTTCAAACTTGAATATACTGTAGCCATATGTGGGCCTGCATTTCTAGGGAGTATAAGGGGTTTCGCCCCCATTGAAAAGCATTGGATGTTTGACACCTCCTAACTTGGAGATGCTTTACGTGACACGTGCCCAAACTTATTGTGGAGCATTCTGTATAAAGGAGGTAGAGACTCTGTAAAGCAGAAGTTTGTCAGAGCTTCCTAGAGCTACTTCCAATTAGCAACATGCTAACCATTAGCCGCTAACATGGTTGTGCTCAGGATCACCGGGTGATTGTACTCTGTCAGTTTGGTCCAAATCCTGTACTGGGAAGTGCCTCAAATAGGGGTGCCAATACTTAATGTTGCCAAACGTCACCAAAGTTCATGGGTCAGATTGGCCTCCTTTAGCAACTCAGCCTCACCACATCTGGGCCCAGAACTCAACATTTGACCAAAATGATGTGTAGTGCCATTTCCCACAGATGGGTGGTGCTGTATTGGCCAATTGGGTCGTGTCTGGGCATCATGCCAGGTCCTGTTGGAAGCAAAGGCCCAATAGGAAAGCATGTGAAATCCCAAATGGGACAGAAAAGTGACACATGGCTGAAAGTCACATGAAAATTTTAAAATGTTAAGAGGAAGTGACTGTGCGAATTTCAGATTCCTACATTAATCACAGCCGCTGCAGCGGGCGTCGAAAGTTGCCATTGTATCCCAATGGAGGTTCTCCCTCTGGCCCTCAGAGTTCCGTCGTCATGGAAACTCACTCACACAGCTGCAGCGGGCCAGTCTACTCAAGTGCAGACACTTTGTTCACAATAAGTCCCATTGGGTTATAATGGAGAACTTTGCCTCGCACAACGCTCCATATCTCCTGATCCCTAAATGGTAGAGACTTAATTTTTTCTGCGTTTAGTTCGTAACGGATAGGGGAAGAAGAAAAGCTATCGTTTTTTGCTGGAAAAAGTTTAATAAAGGCGTAAAAAATTATGATCTAAAGGAAATTTTTAAGAAATTTCCAAAATCCTCTAAAAACGGTCCCGAACAAATCGCTCTAGCTGAAAAAGTATAACAGATATCAAATTAATTCTTTCACTGTGAGTATCAGCAGGCTTTTGAGGACTATGTTGCTCATTTTTATGTTTGTACAAAAATCGGCGTAGGCACAGCAACAATGTAAAAAAGTGGATCATGTGGAAAAATGCAGCTCTAAAGCATTTTCAGGATTTTGTACATTCGCTACTCCCGAACAAATTGTTCCTGCGGAAAAACCGTAACAGTTATCCACAAAATTCCTTTTTTGTGAGTGCCGGAAGGGTTGGGACATTCATATGTGAAAGTCTCATGCCTGTACATCAAACGGTTTAGGAGTAGCGACGATGTAAAAACGTGTGATGTTTTGGATTTTCAGACGTCATTTTTCAAAACCGCTCCATAGAAAATGAATGGGGGAGGTTTCGGGTTTGTGTCGCTCTGAGGTGATTTGCGAAAAATCTATAAATGCTACACCAATGAGGGTTACATTTCCTGAATCCAGACAAAAATTCCTACGTTTTGATGTATAATTTATGTGGATAGGTTGAAAATTGAGCGAGTGAGAAGAAGTTGTTCGGAGATGAAGAATTTGTTGAATTTCTAGAGTGCGCACTCTATAACTGCCTCCTTGACGACCATAGCAACGCATGTTATTTGCTGAAATTCTTGAAAAGCCAAAATTATTTTAAGGAGGTACTATATGAAAATGGTAAAAGATATGAAAAAGCTGAAATAGACCATAATAGCTGAAAGATATCACTACATTTTAAAAGTTGAATGGCGTTTCTAGCTGAAAGTAGGCTGAAGCAGTAAGCTGTCAAAAAGCAGCTGAAATGAGCGGAATTTTAGTGAATTACATTCATTTCCTATGGGAGAAAAAAAGCTGAAAATTTGCAGAAAAAGCTGAATATTTAAAAAAGTTGAAGAGTTAAAAGTACAAAAAGATATAGCCATCGATTCCAGAAGAAGCTGAATAGTTTAAAAGTTGAATGGTTGAAATCGGAGAAAAATTGTAGGAGGAGAAGCGAATCAAACTTTAAACAGTAAAAACGCATTTGGAAGAATATCCTATAATAAAGAATAAAGAGAAACAGGATCTCAAGAACTGTGAATGCCTACTGCATTCACAGTAATAAAGAGAAACAGGATCTCAAGAACTGTGAATGCCTACTGCATTCACAGTAATAATAAAGAATAAAGAGAAACAGGATCTCAAGAACTGTAAATGCCTACTGCATTCACAGTAATAAAGAGAAACAGGATCTCAAGAACTGTGAATGCCTACTGCATTCACAGTAATAATAAAGAATAAAGAGAAACAGGATCTCAAGAACTGTGAATGCCTACTGCATTCACAGTAATAAAAAAGAAAAGGTTCTGAAACCTATTCTGGTATTTGTTGTCTATGCATCACTCCATGCTAAGTTACATTTTTTTTCTGAATGCTTAAACACAACCCTTGATTCTTATAGCAAAATTTCTAAAACTATTAATACTTATAGCAAATCCACTCACTGAGTTCACAAAACTAAAAGAACAAACACTGCTTTGCACTCAATTTGCAATTTTGTAACACACACTTTGCACAACTGTAGGCACAATTCACCACACAGCACTCTTTGTGGAACTGTAAACACAACTCAATGAAGCACTAAACAGATGCTGAAAACAGTACTGGTATTTCGCACGGCAAAAGTGAGGGGGCGGGGGGTGGCGCAAAACTCAATCTTGCCTAGGGCAACCAAAGGGCTAGAACCGGCCGTGTGTGTGTGTGTGTTTGTGCTGTGTTCTGGGTTCATCCAAGACAAATCATGACAGAACGAACCAGTCAAAGGATGAACTCAAACAGAGCTTGGTGCAGGAGCTGGAAGCACTCTGGATTGGTCTCCTCAGGGTCGCTGTTGCGACGCCCACCTCTGGTTCGTCAAGCCTGGGTCGCTGTGCTGCGACGCCTCGTCTCTGTTTCGTCTCGCCAGGATCGCTGTTGCAACGCCCGCCTCTTGTTCGTCTCGCCTGGGTCGATTTTTTTGTGACCCCTCGCTGCTGGTTCGTCTCGCCTGGGTCGCTGTACAAAGACGCCTCACCCCTGGTTCGTCTCGCCGGAATCGCTGTTCGCAATGCCCCGCCTCTGGTTCGTCTCCCCGGGGTCGCTGTTGCGACGCCCGCCTCTGGTTCGTCTGGTTCCGGCGCTCTCAAAGGTTCAGGCGCTCTCAAGGTTTCTGTGCTTACAGAGGGTCCTGCGCTCATGGGTTCCGACACCTTCCCTGCGTCCACTTGGTTCCTGCGCCGACAAGGTATCCTGCGCTCCTGAGTTTCTGCGCCCGTGAGGTTCTTGCGCCCGATGGGTTCCAGCTTTTGTTTTGTCAATAAATTCTGGAAACCAGCTCTGTGTGTGTGTGTGCTGTGTTCTGGGTTCATCCAAGACAAATCATGACACATACTATGTGCAATAATTGCATAAACTTGAAGTTTATGCATTTCTAGTGCTTTTGCAATGATAATAGTTTTCTCCCCGTAACTCAGCATTGAGAACACTATTTAAAACAAAGCCAAGAACAATTAAAACCGCAAGCGGTGATGATCGGCCCTCGCAGCAAAGCGCCGCTCTGGCCTATTGGCCAGCGCTGGGATTTGCGCACCGCCGGCCGGCCGCCACCGCAGATGCTGTCACGCATTTTGCCCGCCCGTCCACTGGGCGATTCACACGAACGTGTTCGGCAGCGCTCCCCCACGACTCACAAAAAATCTGGTGCAGATCGCTCGATGCAGCGAGGAGATACAGCCATTGAATAATGATAATGCATTTGGCCACCGGACCGGACTAAATCGTTCGGCGGGCCGAATTCGGCCCGTGGGCCGTAGCTTTGACACCCGTGGTTTATACATTAGTATACCAATTTAATCAAAGGTATCTTACTAGCTGTTAATCCAGCTTAATGTGAAAAGTTAACAAAACCATTTTAGTTTTTTAAAGTTACTTGCTATTTCATGTGTTTAAGGGTTTTGTTTCTTGCATTAAGACAGCTTTTATGAAAGTTTAACATCTAAATTGGTGGATACACACCCAAAAGTAATGTAAAAGTAACACTTTAGCAATTGGACTATTGCTAAAGGAACACTTTAGCAATATCACGGGGGTAGCAGCTTTATAAAGGAGGCCCAGATGTCCCTCTCCCCAGCCACTTGGGCCAGCTTCTCTGGGGGAATCCCAAGGCGTTCGCAGGCCTCCTCCCGGTGGGACGTGCCCAGAACACCTCACCAGGGAGGCGTCCAGGAGGCATCCTAACCAGATGCACAAGCCACCTCAACTGGCTCCTCTCGACGTGAAGGAGCAGTGGCTCTACTCTGAGTACTCCCCGAATGACTGAGCTCCTCACCTTATCTCTAAGGGAGAGCCCAGACACACTACGGAGAAAACTCATTTCAGCCGCTTGTATCCGGGATCTCGTTCTTTCGGTCACGACCCAAAGCTCGTGACCATAGATGAGGGTAGGAACGTAGATCGACCGGTAAATCGAGAGCTTCGCCTTTTGGCTCAGCTCTCTCTTCACCACAACGGACCGGTACAGCGCCCGCTTCACAGCAGACGCCGCACCAATCCGCCTGTCGATCTCCCGCTCCATCTTCCCCTCATTCGTGAACAAGACCCCAAGATACTTGAACTTCTCCACTAGAAGCTGGCTCTTTGGACTTTCCTTTTTTAAAAAGCTTATAACTAGAGTGGCTCATGTTACCCTGAGCTACCTCTATAGTTATGCTGCTATAGGTTTAGGCTACTGCAGGACATCAGGGTCTATTGTTCTTCAATTTTGAATGACTGTTGTAATTTCAGCTTTTAACTTTTTGATTTTTCTTTTTTCTTCATAGTAGGTACACCTGGTCTGGCGTTCTGTTAGCTGTGGCATCATCCGGGGAAGACAGATCACCCGCTATTACCATCTAATGTAGAACTTCTGTGCTTTTTTGTCTGTCTTGTTGTGTCTCTGCTCTGTCTTCTGTAACCCCCAGTCTGTCGAGGCAGATGACCGTTCATATTGAGCCTGGTTCTGCTGGAGGTTTTTCCTTCCCGTTAATGGGGAGTTTTTTTCCCGCTGTTGCTTCATGCTTGCTCAGTAGGTAGGATTGCTGCAAAGCCATGGACAATGTAGACGACTCTCCCCATGGCTCTACGCTTCTTCAAGAGAGAGTGCTACTTGTCAAGACTTTGATGCAATGAACTGGTTCCCTTATATAGGAATTTTTTGACCAATGTGTATAATCTGACCCAATCTGTATAATCTGATTGATTTTGACATTGTAAAGTGCCTTGAGATGACATATTTCATGAATTGGCGCTATATAAATAACATTGAATTGAATCATCTCTTTAGACCAAGTAAACTATCACATTTTATGAGACAGTTATCTCATTTTAAAGATATAATCATCTAACGTTATTACTCTTAGCAAGTTAAAGCTCCATAAAAATTTCAGCTCCGGCCTATTGGCCACCGCAGGGGTTCGCGCACCGCCAGCTGCCAGCCAAGGCAGAAGCTATCACGCATTTTCCCCGCCTGTCCACTGGGCAATACACACGAAGGCATTGAGCAGCGCTCCCCCACTACTCGCAAAAAATCTGGTGCAGATCAGTTGATGCAGAGATGCATTTGGCCACCGGAGGCAGTGGCGACCCACCAGCTTAAAATCTATGTATTGAGATCTTAAAAATGGTCTTATAGCTTAAAAGATCATCCTGTTTTGGTTGATTGTGTAGCCGAATAGAAGAGATGTTCTCAAAGCATTAAATAAGCCTTTTGACTTTTAAAACTGTTTTCCTTTTAAGGTAATTTGAAGTTACTTTTTATTAAATTTGTCAATATCCTATGGAAGTCTGGACATATGGCATCGGCGTTTCAGGTGACTTTGCCACGTCACCACGCCGCACTGCTACATGGAGTCCAGTTGGGCCTGGAATCTACAACACACTAACATGTCTTCTGTTTCTAAACACAGTCTCAAGTTGATTAGCTCAGAGGGGTAACATAGCAACTGTTAACAATAAAACATGACACTTCCTGTTGTCAGGGGGCATGGCCTAAGCAATGTCATCATTTGACCATTGGATATTTTAGGAGACCCGATGATGATCAATCGCAGAAAGTTTGGTGCCTCTGTGTGTGTCTATGTAGGAGATATAACAGTTTTATTTTTTGTGGCGAGTAGGTGAACTTTGACCCCTGCTAACGCCCCTTCAAAATGCTCATAAAACTCACCGTTTTGATAACTTTTAATGCCTTATGATCAGACTGACCGAGTTTCAAGCCGCTCGCTAAAAATCCCTAGGAGGAGTTCGATCAAATACCAATGCTGTAAACGTCAAAAATGGGGTCAAAATACGACCTTCAATCTAAAATGGCCAACTTCCTGTGATACTTGCACTATGACATTAATTGTAAATTCTGAGCGTCTTGTTGAGTTCTACAACTACACCAAATTTCATGTCTCTACGATGAAGTAAGTGAATAGCAAAGGGTCCTTTGAAAATTGCTAGGTGGCGCCGTTGAGGCATTAGGTCACGCCCACCAAAGTTTGTTATGGATTCCGGTTGGGGGCTAGATAAGGATGCATCCAAGTGAGTTTTAAGCAGCTCGGCCCAAGAATCTGGAATTCAGAGCCAAACGTATGGCAGCGGCGTTTGAGGTAACTTCGCCACGCTGCCACGCTCCCCTGCTCCATCAAATCCACTTGGGGCTGGAATCCACAACACAACAACATGTCTTCTGTCTCTGGACACAGTTTCATATTGATTAGTTCAGAGGGGTAACATAGCGACCGTTTACAGCAAAACATGACACTTCCTGTTGTCAGGGGGCATGGCCTAAGCAATGTCATCATTTGACCATTGGATATTGTAGAAGACCCGATGATGATCAATCACAGAAAGTTTGGTGCCTCTGTGTGTTTCTGTGTAGGAGATAAAACAGTTTTATTTTTTGTGGCGAATAGGTGAACTTTGACCCCTGCTAACGCCCCTTCAAAATGCTCAAAAACTCACCGTTTTGATAACGTTTAATTGGCCATGCCTTATGATCACACTGACCGAGTTTCAAGCCGCTCACTCGAAATCCCTAGGAGGAGTTAGATCAAATACCAATGCTGTAAACGTCAAAAATGGTGTCAAAATCAGACATTCAGTCTAAAATGGCCAACTTCCTGTGATACTTGTACTATGACATTAATTGTAAATTCTGAGCGTCTTGGTGAGCTCTACAACTGTACCAAATCTCATGTCTCTACGATGAAGTAAGTGAATAGCAAAGGGTCCTTTGAAAATTGCTAGGTGGCGCTGTTGAGGCATTTTTCTTTTGATTTTTGTGACGACCTTAAAATACAAAATTTTTAAACAGTCTTCATGCATCTGCCAAGTTTGGTGAGTTTTTGAATATGATAAAGCCCCCAAAAAGGCCCCTCTTTAGGGTGGAAGATTAATAATAATAATAATTAAAACCGCAAGCGGTGATGAGCGGCCCTCGCAGCAAAGCGCCGCTCTGGCCTATTGGCCACCGCTGGGATTTGCGCACCGCCGGCCGCCCGCCACCGCAGATGCTGTCACGCATTTTGCCCGCCCGTCCACTGGGCGATTCACACGAACGTGTTCGGCAGCGCTCCCCCACGACTCACAAAAAATCTGGTGCAGATCGCTCGATGCAGCGAGGAGATACAGCCGTTGAATAATGATAATGCATTTGGCCATCGGACCGGACTAAATCGTTCGGCGGGCCGAATTCGGCCCGCGGGCCGTATCTTTGACAACCCTGGTTTAAACATTAGTATACCAATTTAATCAAAGGTATCTTACTAGCTGTTAATCCAGCTTAATGTGAAAAGTTAACAAAACCATTTTAGTTTTTTAAAGTTACTTGCTATTTCATGTGTCTAAGGGTTTTGTTTCTTGCATTAAGACAGCTTTTATGAAAGTTTAACATCTAAATTGGTGGATACACACCCAAAAGTAATGTAAAAGTAACACTTTAGCAATTGGACTATTGCCAAAGGAACACTTTAGCAATATCGCGGGGGTAGCAGCTTTATAAAGGAGGCCCAGACATTCCTCTCCCCAGCCACTTGGGCCAGCTTCTCTGGGGGAATCCCAAGGCGTTCGCAGGCCAGCCGAGAGACATAGTCCCTCCAGCGTGTCCTGGGTCTTCCCCTGGGCCTCCTCCCGGTGGGACGTGCCCAGAACACCTCACCAGGGAGGCATCCAGGAGGCATCCTAACCAGATGCACAAGCCACCTCAACTGGCTCCTCTCGACATGAAGAAGCAGTGGCTCTACTCTGAGTCCTCCCCAGATGACTGAGCTCCTCACCTTATCTCTAAGGGAGAGCTCACACACACTATGGAGAAAACTCATTTCGGGATCTTGTATCCGGGATCTCGTTCTTTCGGTCACAACCCAAAGCTCGTGACCATAGATGAGGGTAGGAACGTAGATCGACCGGTAAATCGAGAGCTTCGCCTTTTGGCTCAGCTCTCTCTTCACCACAACGGACCGGTACAGCGCTCGCTTCACAGCAGACGCTGCACCAATCCGCCTGTCGATCTCCCGCTCCATCTTCCCCTCATTCATGAACAAGACCCCAAGATACTTGAACTTCTCCACTAGAAGCTGGCTCTTTGGACTTTCCTTTTTTAAAAAGCTTATAGTTAGAGTGGCTCATGTTACCCTGAGCTACCTCTATAGTTATGCTGCTATACGTTTAGGCTACTGCAGGACATCAGGGTCTATTGTTCTTCAATTTTGAATGACTGTTGTCATTTCAGCTTTTAACTTTTTGATTTTTCTTTTTTCTTCATAGTAGGTACACCTGGTCCGGCGTTCTGTTAGCTGTGGCATCATCCAGGGAAGACAGATCACCCGCTACTACCATCTAATGTAGAACTTCTGTGCTTTTTTGTCTGTCTTGTTGTGTCTCTGCTCTGTCTTCTGTAACCCCCAGTCTGTCGAGGCAGATGACCGTTCATACTGAGCCCGGTTCTGCTGGAGGTTTTCCTTCCCGTTAATGGGGAGTTTTTTTCCCCGCTGTTGCTTCATGCTTGCTCAGTAGGTAGGATTGCTGCAAAGCCATGGACAATGTAGACGACTCTCCCTGTGGCTCTACGCTTCTTTGAGAGAATGCTACTTGTCAAGACTTTGATGCAATGAACTGGTTCCCTTATATAGGAATTTTTTTGACCAATGTGTATAATCTGACCCAATCTGTATAATCTGATTGATTTTGACTTTGTAAAGTGCCTTGAGATGACATATTTCATGAATTGGCGCTATATAAATAACATTGAATTGAATCATCTCTTTAGACCAAGTAAACTATCACATTTTATGAGACAGTTATCTCATTTTAAAGATATAATCATCTAACGTTATTACTCTTAGCAAGTTAAAGCTCCATAAAAATTTTAGACCAGCTTTTAGTTCCACTCTTTTATTATGCACATCTAGGCTACCTATAAATATAAAGTATGGCATGCCAAAAAACATTTTCAAGAAACGGCAATTTTAGTAATTGCCTTGCAATTTTATATCTAAGCATTAAAAATTATAAAATTTCACCAATTTTCACAGCAAGATGGAAATAACAACTATCCAACATTTTAAGATTTTGTAAAAACTTTTTTCCTCTTTTACCTACCTTTTGAAATTAATACTTGTTTCTACTTCTCCAAAATTATACTTCAAGAAAACTATTGTGCTCTCCTGGGGCCATTTGCAGCTAGACAGTTGGGACAAAAGTTCCCCACACAAAGCTTCCTTTTCTTGCGTTCTCTGAATAACCTTTATTCACAAATCTGGCTTTAAACATTCTTTTTGTAAAAAGACAAATATTTTCCAAGGCAGAAGCGTGTAGAACAAATTCAACTTCAACATTAGCAGTTTCCCTAGCTTCATCGCTGAAAAGCAGCTTTTACCAGAGCAAAATACGTCAAACATCTTTTTTTAAGGTGGGAGCACTCACTATCTCACGTAATTCACATAGACATCTAACAAAGTTGTGATGTCTCACTCTGATTAAATATGAACCCAAAACGTTTCTAACTGTTTTTAGCATGGATTTCCTCTGACTAATAAATAATTTATACATTTTTTATGTAATGTATTCACGACATGAATTCCTTGCTGTCTTAACAAAAGGCAGAACAACTATAACGTTACTTTCTATAATTATTACAGGTTCTGCTGAGATGTCAAATTCTGGAGAGTGCTTAGACACTCTGACACACAAATATGGATTAACTTCATTTCATGTGCACTCGTGAACTTGTTTTAGTTGATTTAGTTTTCTTGATGTACTGTAGAGCGTGATGAGGTCTGTTGTGGTATTGTGTGCACTGGATTGAGGGGACAGTTGGTGTTGTCTGTCAAACCCAATCTTCTTAAGCTGCAAATTCAGTAAAGTTACAAGTTTTCTTGCAACCTCTCATATGGAACTAGTCTAAAAAATAAATAAACTGATAATTAGAAGATCAGTTTGTACATCCACACCAACTCTAGAACCAAAGCCGTATTCAGCTGGATCTTATCCTGACAAAATGTCCCAATTCAGCCAAATAAACTCCAAAAGCTTAGAGGAGATCATTCAGCAGCTAAGTTCCTCCTCATGCTGTCTTGATGCTCTACCCACAGTTTTCCTTAAGAAAGTTTTGCCTGTCATAGCGTCTGATTTGACTCAGATAATAAACACGTCCCTTCTGTCAGGTGTTTCCCCCCAGTCCCTAAAAACAGCAATTATCAAACCACTGTTAAAAAAGAACAATTTAGACAAACTACTACTCCAGAACTACAGGCCCATCTCAAACCTCCCCTTTATCAGTAAGATTATTGAAAAAGCTGTGTTTCAACAATTAAACACCTTCTTAACAACGACCAGCCGCTTTGACGTTTTCCAGTCTGGCTTCCGTGCTCACCACAGTACAGAGACCGCCCTTATTAAGGTGTTTAATGACATCCATATAAATACAGACTGCGGAAAAAACCACCATGCTGGTTCTGTTGGACCTCAGTGCAGCATTTGATACTGTTGATCACTCCATTCTGTTAGAGCGCCTGGAGAACTGGGTCGGCCTCTGTGGTACAGCTCTCCACTGGTTTAAATCCTACTTAAAGGACAGGGACTTTTTTGTATCAGTAGGTAACTTTACATCGAAGATTACAAAAATCACATGTGGGGTTCCCCAAGGGTCCATCCTGGGTCCCCTCCTATTCAATATCTACATGCTCCTCTAGCTCAGATCA
The DNA here is from genome assembly GCF_011125445.2 of Fundulus heteroclitus. Taxonomy (NCBI): domain Eukaryota; kingdom Metazoa; phylum Chordata; class Actinopteri; order Cyprinodontiformes; family Fundulidae; genus Fundulus; species Fundulus heteroclitus. The sequence goes on from NW_023397296.1 coordinate 1,215,709, forward strand.
TAAGAAACAACAACATCAGCTACCATAACTATGCAGACGACACACAGCTCTACATCACCATGTCACCAGGTGACTATGAACCAGTTCAAGCACTGAGTAAATGCCTAGAAGAAATCAATACGTAGATGTGCCAAAATTTTCTTCAGTTGAATAAAAACAAAACAGAAGTAATAATTTTTGGACCAATAGAGGAGAGATCAAAGGTTAGCACACAGCTTCAGTCGCTTCAGCTAGGAACCACTGATCAGGCCCGAAATCTTGGAGTAGTAATGGTCTCAGACCTGAACCTCCAAAAGCATCTAAAGACAGTTACAAGGTCAGCTTTCTATCACCTGAAAAACATTTCCAGGATTAAAGGACTAATGTCTCAGCAGGATCTGGAAAAACTAATCCATGCGTTTATATTTGCAACGGTGTTTTCACAGGCCTGCCTAAAAAGTGGATCAGACAGCTGCAGCTGATCCAGAATGCTGCTCCCCGCGTCCTCACTAAGACTAAGAAAGTAGAGCACATCACCCCAGTTCTAAAGTCTTCCATGGCTCCCTGTATATCAGAGAATAGACTTTAAAAACTTCTGTTCGTCTATAAATCCCTGAATGGCTTAGCACCTAAATACATCAGACTTGTTATCAGTGTATTAACCATCCGGGCCATTAAGGTCTTCTGGCTCTAGCCTACTCTGCATACCTAGAACCAGAACTAAACAAGGAGAAGCAGCATTTAGTTCCTATGCTCCACTGATCTGGAACAAACTACCAGAAAATTGTAAAGGTGCGGAAAGCCTGAGTTCCTTTAAATCAAGATTAAAAACACATTTGTTTTGGATTGCCTTCAACTGTTCTAGTTAACTGAATCACCACTTTTTTGTTCTTTTTTCTATCTACATTTTATCCCTACTTGCTTTTATTCTGTTTTATTTTGCTATATTTTAATCATGTAAAGCACTTTGCATTGTCTTTGTACTGAATTGTGCTATATATATAAATTTGCCTTGCCTTGCCTTACTGAACAAGACAACTTGGTTTGTGGTTTATTTGTGGTCTCTTGCTGCCACCTGGTGGACAGGTTTGAGCAAATAATGCTGTCAAAAGATTAAAAATATATGGTTTGATGTGACTTCCCCACGCCACCACGCCGCCCTGCTCCATGGAATCCACTTGGGGCTGGAATCCACAGCACACCAATATGTCTTCTGTCTCTTGACACAGTTTCATGTTGATTAGCTCAGAGGGGTAACATAGCGACCGCTTACAACAAAACATGACACTTCCTGTTGTCAGGGGGCGTGGCCTAAGCAATGTCATCATTTGACCATTGGATATTAAAGAAGACCTAGTGGTGATCAACTACTGAAAGTTTGGTGGCTCTGTGAGTTTTTGTGTATGAAATATAACAGTTTTGTGTTTCATGGCGAGTTGGTGAACTTTGACCCATGCCAACGCCCCTTCAGCATGCTCAAAAACTCACCGTTTTGATAACTTTTAATTGGCCATGCCTTATGATCAGACTGACCGAGTTTCAAGCCGCTCGCTCAAAATCCCTAGGAGGAGTTCGATCAAATACCAATGCTGTAAACGTCAAAAATCGGGTCAAAATCAGACCTTCAATCTAAAATGGCCGACTTCCTGTGATATTTGCACTATGACATTAATTGTAAATTCTGAGCGTCTTGGTGAGCTCTAACACTGTACCAAATCTCATGTCTCTACGACGAAGTAAGTGAATAGCAAAGGGTCCTTTGAAAATTGCTAGGTGGCGCCGTTGAGGCATTTTTCTTTAGATTTTTGTGACGACCTTAAAATACAAAATTTTTAAACAGTCCCCATGCATCTGCAAAGTTTGGTGAGTTTTTGAGTATGATAAAGCCCCCAAAAAGGCCCCTCTTTAGGGGGGCAGAATAAAAATAATAATAATAATAAGAAGAAGAAGAAACAACACAGAAACAATAGGCCTTCGCAGCGCTTCGCTGCTCGGGCCTAATAAAATCTGCAGTTACAATAGGCCTTCGCAGCGCTTAGCTGCTCGGGCCTAATAATAATAATAAAATCTGCAGTTACAATAGGCCTTCGCAGCGCTTAGCTGCTCGGGCCTAATAATAATAATAATAATTAAAGCCGCAAGCGGCGATGAGCGGCCCTCGCAGCCAAGCACCACTGGGGTACGCGCACCGCCTGCCGCCAGCCACCGCGAAAGCTGTCACGCAATTTCCCTGCCCGTCCACCGGGCGATTCACACGAACCCGTTTGGCAGCGCTCCCCCACAACTCACAAAAAATCAGGTGCAGATCGGTCGATGCAGCGAGGAGATACAGCCGTTGAATAATGATAATGCATTTGGCCACCGGGCTGGACTAAATCGTTCGGCGAGCCGTACGTTTGACACCCCTGGTTCAAACATTAGTTTACTGGTTGAAATGCAGTTCAAAGTCTTCAGCTGAAAGGTTGTACACAAAAAAGGTGTTGCACACAAATAAAACTTGTTTTGCACACAAAAATATATGTTTCACACAAAAAAATTTGTTTTGCAAACTGTCCGCCAACATTGCGCTCAAAATATCATTTATAAGTTTTCCTCCAGTACAAAATGGTCTCTGCTCGACTACAAAACAATCCCACCCACGCTGCAGTAAATTTATGCCAAAAGTCACGTGATGCATTAAGAGTTGTTGTTGTTCAGACTTCCCGACAGGAGAGGTTAAACCATGTTGATGGAGATGAGCAGACAGGACGCTCTCGGGTAGGAGACTGAGTGACAGGCTGGTTGGAAACAGGTGCATGCGTTGCTTCGTCAGAGAAATCTATCTGAAGGAAGAAGGAAAAAGTTGGCGGTAGGCATAAGCAAGTTTGTGACTGGATCAAGATGGCGGCTCAGGTTGTAGAGGATGAGGAAGAACTACATAGTGATATGGATACGGATAGTTGAACGCCAGTTGCTAGTTACCGGGGAAGTGGAAAATTCTAAAGTAGTGAAGCAGGCAGAAGTTCTGGGAATTCAGGAGACAAAGGAAATCTTGAAGACGACAGTACAGATGATGGAAGCAAGGGTGTGCATAAAAAGATTCAATTCAATTCAATTTTATTTACGTCAGACCAGGTGTACCTACTATGAAGAAAAAAGAGAGAGAACAAAATGTTAAAAGCTGAAATGTCAACAGTCATTTCAATGTAATGGAATGAAAAACTGGAGAACAGTAGACTGGAGAACAGTAGAAATCAGTAGAGTGATAAAAATATACCCTGATGTCCTCCAGTAGCCTAAGCCTATAGCAGCACAACTATAGATGTAGCTCAGGGTAACATGAGCCACTCTAACTATAAACTTAAATTCTATTCTTGATTTAACAGGAAGCCAATGAAGGGAAGCTAAAATTGGAGAAATATGATCCCTCTTGTTGATTTTCATCAGAACTCTTGCTGCAGCATTTTGGATCAGCTGAAGACTTTGAACTGCATTTTGTGGACTTCCTGATAGTAAAGAATTACAATAGTCCAGCCTTGAAGTAACAAATGCATGGACTAGTTTTTCAGCATCACCCCTGGACAGAATGTTTCTAATTTTGGCGATATTCCTGAGGTGAAAAAATGAAACTCTGGAAGCCTGTTTAATATGGGATTTAAATGACATGTCTTGGTCGAAGACAACACCAAGATTTTTAACTTTATTTCCAGAGGCCAGAATGGATAATACAGGTAAGAGTTGGTAAGAGTCTTTCAGGGAGAAATTAAAAAGAACCACACAAGGCAGTATTATCAGTCCTTTATTATTTTCAGTTATGATAAATGATGCACTTAAAGAAATAGAAAATGAATTGGGTTGTTCATTGTTTGCTGATGACGGAGCTATTTGGAAACGTAGAAGGAATGTTAAATTTATTGTAGGGAAAGTCCAAAAAGCAATTCATAAGATTGAACAATGGTCTTACAAATGGAGTTTTAAATTTTCGGTAGATAAAACAAAAGTATTGCTTTTTACTCAGAAAAGAAATCAAGAAGTACAGCTGAAGTTATATAATCAAGATTGTACTGTTCTCTCTATGTGTTTTGCTCTTGCGTGAACACAGATAAACAGCCAGCCAAACTCCTTATTCAAGAGCCAGGAAGTGAGCGGCTTGCTCCTTTATTATCTTCTTACACATTTAGTCAGCATTTCTGACTGCTTTGAATCCGGTGTAAAACTAGAAAAGAAAGATACAAAAAAAATGGCTTAATAAACAGCCATGTAAATATCAGTATTAACGTATCAAAGTATCAGCTGCTTAATAGTAACTCAACAGGTATTTTCACAGCCGGCTAGAAAAGCGGCAAATTAGCAAGTAAACACACACACTCTGCTGTCACACAGACCACGACATTTTACTGTTGCTTTTATACACAAAATAACCATAAAAGATATTAACATATCTTATCGAATCTGTAAACAATGAGCAACACTTACAACCATTGCTTTCGGAGAGATTAACTGCATTGTTGCTGCCCTGAGACGATGCACACACGCTCTCTTCCTCTTGTTTGCGTCTTTACTTCCTACTTCCGGTTCGGAAGATTTTCAACATAAAAGCACCGCAAATTCATTTAAAACAGAGAACGGTATATTAACATTTCAAAGTAGTTTTTAAATGTCTTTTAAACATATTAAACATATTCAGGGCAGAACAAAGATCTAGAGAGAGTAAAGCAATTTAAATTCTTAGGAGTATGGTTTGATGAAAAACTATCCTGGAAAGTGCACATAGATAAGGTTATTGAAAAATGTAAAAGGATACTTAATATATTGAGATGTTTAGTTGGGTATGAATGTTACATTCCTGCAGTGAAAAAGAAAGGGTTCATAATAAGGTTGGACAATTATTCAGAAAGCTACAGAATTAGGATTAAATAATTTAAATATTAGTCCAACAGTACCATTATCAATAACACCACCATGGATTTTACCTGAAACAATACTAGATTTAACAATATTGGAAAAGAAAAATAAAGATAAAATGTATATGTGTAATTCTATAATAGTGGAGGAATATATAGAACAGTTTTATAATTATGTAAAAATGTATACGGATGCATCAAAACAGCAATTACGACAAACTGGAGTAGGTGTAATAATTCCAGAGTTTAAACTGCATATAGGGAAGAAATTAAATGAAGGAATATCTGTTTATACGGCAGAAATTATTGCATTATTAGTTGCTGTAGAATGGATTGAGGAAGTGAGACCATTAAGAGCTGTCATATGTTCAGATTCAAGTTCATAATTGATCAGTTTAAAAAGAAATCATTCAGAAAGCCGTCCAGATATCTTATTAGTAATTCAACAAATATTATATCATATTCAGATGATGGGGTTATCAGCTGTGTTTCTTTGGGTTCCTGCACATATAGGAGTGAAAGGTAATTAAATGGCTGATAAGAAAGCTAAAGAGTCGATAAATAAAAGTAAGAGTGATTAAGAATAGACATGGGTAAATCAGAGGTTCAAAGTATTATGCTGCCATCTTGTGGTCAAAAATAATACCCGTTTTTATGACAAAATGACATCTTTGATGAAAATTAATTGGCTTTCTTTAGGGTTTACACAATTGGTCCAAGAGACTTTTTTGTAGGGACTGAGAAGTTACATCTGCTTACCAAGTTTCATAATTCTCAGACAAAGCATGGCTTGGGGCTTACTGATTTAATGCGTTTTTAATGGTTTTCCACAAACCTGATTTTTGCAATGTGACAGCTCAGGCAAATATGCATATTTCATAAAACCTTTGATAACTTTTAACCCTCAAGGTCTCATCTCCACGCTGAAAAAATTTGAAAGTGATAGCTTAAAATGCCTAGGACTAGTTCGTTAAAGTTTGAGGCAAAAACCGTCAATATTTTACCCTTTGACCCAAAATGGCAGGCTTCCTGTGGGTTTTAGAGCATACCCACAATAGACTTTTTTTCATAATTTTAAGAAAGCTACCTAGGTAAAAAATTTCAGCTTTCTACGTGTTACGGTTTGGCCCAACTCACTCTAGTTGGCGCTGTTGAGCGGGTTTGCCACGTCCGCTTTCAATTACACTAAAATCATGCGATTTCTCACGGGGGACAATTTTGGGCAAAGTTTGGTGAGTTTTCATGCATGTTTAGGCCTCCAAAAAGCCGTTTCAAAAGTCCCAAGAATAAATAATAATAATAATAATAATAATAATTAAAGCCGCAAGCGGCGATGAGCGGCCCTCGCAGCCAAGCACCGCTGGGGTACGCGCACCGCCTGCCGCCAGCCACCGCAGAAAATGTCACGCATTTTACGCGCACGTCCAACGGGCAATTCACACGAACCCGTTCGGCAGTGAAATCAGGTGCAGATCGGTTGATGCAGCAAGGAGATACAGCCGTTGAATAATGATATTGCATTTGGCCACCGGGCCGGACCAAATCGTTTGGCGGGCCGTACGTTTGACACCCCTGGTTTAAACATTACTTTACTGGTTGAAATGCAGTTCAAAGTCTTCAGCTGATCCAAAATGCTGCAGCAAGAGTTATGGAGATAGTTTCCTGCCAAAAGGTTGTAAACAGAAAAGGTGTTGCACACAAATAAAACTTGTTTTGCACACAAAAAGATGTGTTTCACACAAAAGAAATTGTTTTGCAAACTGTCCGCCAACCTTGCACTCAAAATATCATTTATAAGTTTTCCTCCAGTACAAAATGGTCTCTGCACACACAAAACAGCCTCTGCTCGACTAAGAAACAATCCCACCCACGCTGCGGTAAATTTGTGCCAAAAAGTCACGTGATGCATTAAGAGTTGTTGTTCAGACTTCCCGACATTGAGAAGAATTCAGTTATCTCTAAACTATTGGGCTAATTTACTAAATGATTGCATTATTAGGTGCTGTAGAATGGATTGAGGAGGTGAGACCATTAAGAGCTGTCATATGTTCAGATTCAAGTTCATCATTGATCAGTTTAAAAAGAAATCATTCAGAAAGCCGTCCAGATATCTTATTAGTAATTCAACAAATATTATATCATATTCAGATGATGGGGTTATCAGCTGTGTTTCTTTGGGTTCCTGCACATATAGGAGTGAAAGGTAATTAAATGGCTGATAAGAAAGCTAAAGAGTCGATAAATAAAAGTAAGAGTGATTAAGAATAGACATGGGTAAATCAGAGGTTCAAAGTATTATGCTGCCATCTTGTGGTCAAAAATAATACCCGTTTTTATGACAAAATGACATCTTTGATGAAAATTAATTGACTTTTACATTCCTGCAGTGAAAAAGAAGGTTCATAATAAGTCATTTGGTTGGACAATTATTCAGAAAGCAAGAGAATTAGGATTAAATCATTGAAATATTAGTCCAACAGTACCATTATCAATAACACCACCATGGATCTTACCTGAATCAATAGTAGATTTAACAATATTGGAAAAGAAAAATAGAGATAAAATGTATATGTAATTCTTTAATAGTGGAGGAATATATAGAACAGTTTTATAATTATGTAAAAATGTATACGGATGAATCAAGAAAATCAATTAGGACAAACTGGAGTAGGTGTAATAATTCCAGAGTTTAAACTGCATATAGGGAAGAAATTAAATGAAGGAATATCTGTTTATACGGCAGAAATGATTGCATTATTAGGTGCTGTAGAATGGATTGAGGAAGTGAGACCATTAAGAGCTGTCATATGTTCAGATTCAAGTTCATCATTGATCAGTTTAAAAAGAAATCATTCAGAAAGCCTTCCAGATATCTTATTAGTAATTCAACAAATATTATATCATATTCAGATGATGGGGTTATCAGCTGTGTTTCTTTGGGTTCCTGCACATATAGGAATGAAAGGTAATTAAATGGCTGATAAGAAAGCTAAAGAGTCGATAAATAAAAGTAAGAGTGATTAAGAATAGACATGGGTAAATCAGAGGTTCAAAGTATTATGCTGCCATCTTGTGGTCAAAAATAATACCCGTTTTTATGACAAAATGACATCTTTGATGAAAATTAATTGACTTTCTTTAGGGTTTACACAATTGGTCCAAGAGACTTTTTTGTAGGGACTGAGAAGTTACATCTGCTTACCAAGTTTCATAATTCTCAGACAAAGCATGGCTTGGGGCTTACTGATTTAATGCGTTTTTAATGGTTTTCCACAAACCTGATTTTTGCAATGTGACAGCTCAGGCAAATATGCATATTTCATAAAACCTTTGATAACTTTTAACCCTCAAGGTCTCATCTCCACGCTGAAAAAATTTGAAAGTGATAGCTTAAAATGCCTAGGACTAGTTCGTTAAAGTTTGAGGCAAAAACCGTCAATATTTTACCCTTTGACCCAAAATGGCAGGCTTCCTGTGGGTTTTAGAGCATACCCACAATAGACTTTTTTTCATAACTTTAAGAAAGCTACCTAGGTAAAAAATTTCAGCTTTCTACGTGTTACGGTTTGGCCCAACTCACTCTAGTTGGCGCTGTTGAGCGGGTTTGCCACGCCCGCTTTCAGTTACACTAAAATCATGCGATTTCTCACGGGGGACAATTTTGGGCAAAGTTTGGTGAGTTTTCATGCATGTTTAGGCCTCCAAAAAGCCGTTTCAAAAGTCCCAAGAATAAATAATAATAATAATAATAATTAAAGCCGCAAGCGGCGATGAGCGGCCCTCGCAGCCAAGCACCGCTGGGGTACGCGCACCGCCTGCCGCCAGCCACCGCAGAAAATGTCACGCATTTTACGCGCACGTCCACCGGGCAATTCACACGAACCCGTTCGGCAGTGAAATCAGGTGCAGATCGGTTGATGCAGCAAGGAGATACAGCCGTTGAATAATGATATTGCATTTGGCCACCGGGCCGGACCAAATCGTTTGGCGGGCCGTACGTTTGACACCCCTGGTTTAAACATTACTTTACTGGTTGAAATGCAGTTCAAAGTCTTCAGCTGATCCAAAATGCTGCAGCAAGAGTTATGGAGATAGTTTCCTGCCAAAAGGTTGTAAACAGAAAAGGTGTTGCACACAAATAAAACTTGTTTTGCACACAAAAAGATGTGTTTCACACAAAAGAAATTGTTTTGCAAACTGTCCGGCAACCTTGCACTCAAAATATCATTTATAAGTTTTCCTCCAGTACAAAATGGTCTCTGCACACACAAAACAGCCTCTGCTCGACTAAGAAACAATCCCACCCACGCTGCGGTAAATTTGTGCCAAAAGTCACGTGATGCATTAAGAGTTGTTGTTCAGACTTCCCGACATTGAGAAGAATTCAGTTATCTCTAAACTATTGGGCTAATTTACTAAATGATTGCATTGTTAGGTGCTGTAGAATGGATTGAGGAGGTGAGACCATTAAGAGCTGTCATATGTTCAGATTCAAGTTCATCATTGATCAGTTTAAAAAGAAATCATTCAGAAAGCCATCCAGATATCTTATTAGTAATTCAACAAATATTATATCATATTCAGATGATGGGGTTATCAGCTGTGTTTCTTTGGGTTCCTGCACATATAGGAGTGAAAGGTAATTAAATGGCTGATAAGAAAGCTAAAGAGTCGATAAATAAAAGTAAGAGTGATTAAGAATAGACATGGGTAAATCAGAGGTTCAAAGTGTTATGCTGCCATCTTGTGGTCAAAAATAATACCCGTTTTTATGACAAAATGACATCTTTGATGAAAATTAATTGACTTTTACATTCCTGCAGTGAAAAAGAAGGTTCATAATAAGTCATTTGGTTGGACAATTATTCAGAAAGCAAGAGAATTAGGATTAAATCATTGAAATATTAGTCCAACAGTACCATTATCAATAACACCACCATGGATCTTACCTGAATCAATAGTAGATTTAACAATATTGGAAAAGAAAAATAGAGATACAATGTATATATGTAATTCTTTAATAGTGGAGGAATATATAGAACAGTTTTATAATTATGTAAAAATGTATACGGATGAATCAAAAAAAATCAATTAGGACAAACTGGAGTAGGTGTAATAATTCCAGAGTTTAAACTGCATATAGGGAAGAAATTAAATGAAGGAATATCTGTTTACACGGCAGAAATGATTGCATTATTAGGTGCTGTAGAATGGATTGAGGAAGTGAGACCATTAAGAGCTGTCATATGTTCAGATTCAAGTTCATCATTGATCAGTTTAAAAAGAAATCATTCAGAAAGCCGTCCAGATATCTTATTAGTAATTCAACAAATATTATATCATATTCAGATGATGGGGTTATCAGCTGTGTTTCTTTGGGTTCCTGCACATATAGGAATGAAAGGTAATTAAATGGCTGATAAGAAAGCTAAAGAGTCGATAAATAAAAGTAAGAGTGATTAAGAATAGACATGGGTAAATCAGAGGTTCAAAGTATTATGCTGCCATCTTGTGGTCAAAAATAATACCCGTTTTTATGACAAAATGACATCTTTGATGAAAATTAATTGGCTTTCTTTAGGGTTTACACAATTGGTCCAAGAGACTTTTTTGTAGGGACTGAGAAGTTACATCTGCTTACCAAGTTTCATAATTCTCAGACAAAGCATGGCTTGGGGCTTACTGATTTAATGCGTTTTTAATGGTTTTCCACAAACCTGATTTTTGCAATGTGACAGCTCAGGCAAATATGCATATTTCATAAAACCTTTGATAACTTTTAACCCTCAAGGTCTCATCTCCACGCTGAAAAAATTTGAAAGTGATAGCTTAAAATGCCTAGGACTAGTTCGTTAAAGTTTGAGGCAAAAACCATCAATATTTTACCCTTTGACCCAAAATGGCAGGCTTCCTGTGGGTTTTAGAGCATACCCACAATAGACTTTTTTTCATAACTTTAAGAAAGCTACCTACGTAAAAAATTTCAGCTTTCTACGTGTTACGGTTTGGCCCAACTCACTCTAGTTGGCGCTGTTGAGCGGGTTTGCCACGCCCGCTTTCAATTACACTAAAATCATGCGATTTCTCACGGGGGACAATTTTGGGCAAAGTTTGGTGAGTTTTCATGCATGTTTAGGCCTCCAAAAAGCCGTTTCAAAAGTCCCAAGAATAAATAATAATAATAATTAAAGCCGCAAGCGGCGATGAGCGGCCCTTGCAGCCAAGCACCGCTGGGGTACGCGCACCGCCTGCCGCCAGCCACCGCAGAAAATGTCACGCATTTTACGCGCACGTCCACCAGGCAATTCACACGAACCCGTTCGGCAGTGAAATCAGGTGCAGATCGGTTGATGCAGCAAGGAGATACAGCCGTTGAATAATGATATTGCATTTGGCCACCGGGCCGGACCAAATCGTTTGGCGGGCCGTACGTTTGACACCCCTGGTTTAAACATTACTTTACTGGTTGAAATGCAGTTCAAAGTCTTCAGCTGATCCAAAATGCTGCAGCAAGAGTTATGGAGATAGTTTCCTGCCAAAAGGTTGTAAACAGAAAAGGTGTTGCTCACAAATAAAACTTGTTTTGCACACAAAAAGATGTGTTTCACACAAAAGAAATTGTTTTGCAAACTGTCCGCCAACTTTGCACTCAAAATATCATTTATAAGTTTTCCTCCAGTACAAAATGGTCTCTGCACACACAAAACAGCCTCTGCTCGACTAAGAAACAATCCCACCCACGCTGCGGTAAATTTGTGCCAAAAGTCACGTGATGCATTAAGAGTTGTTGTTCAGACTTCCCGACATTGAGAAGAATTCAGTTATCTCTAAACTATTGGGCTAATTTACTAAATGATTGCATTATTAGGTGCTGTAGAATGGATTGAGGAGGTGAGACCATTAAGAGCTGTCATATGTTCAGATTCAAGTTCATCATTGATCAGTTTAAAAAGAAATCATTCAGAAAGCCGTCCAGATATCTTATTAGTAATTCAACAAATATTATATCATATTCAGATGATGGGGTTATCAGCTGTGTTTCTTTGGGTTCCTGCACATATAGGAGTGAAAGGTAATTAAATGGCTGATAAGAAAGCTAAAGAGTCGATAAATAAAAGTAAGAGTGATTAAGAATAGACATGGGTAAATCAGAGGTTCAAAGTATTATGCTGCCATCTTGTCGTCAAAAATAATACCCGTTTTTATGACAAAATGACATCTTTGATGAAAATTAATTGACTTTTACATTCCTGCAGTGAAAAAGAAGGTTCATAATAAGTCATTTGGTTGGACAATTATTCAGAAAGCAAGAGAATTAGGATTAAATCATTGAAATATTAGTCCAACAGTACCATTATCAATAACACCACCATGGATCTTACCTGAATCAATAGTAGATTTAACAATATTGGAAAAGAAAAATAGAGATAAAATGTATATATGTAATTCTTTAATAGTGGAGGAATATATAGAACAGTTTTATAATTATGTAAAAATGTATACGGATGAATCAAAAAAATCAATTAGGACAAACTGGAGTAGGTGTAATAATTCCAGAGTTTAAACTGCATATAGGGAAGAAATTAAATGAAGGAATATCTGTTTATACGGCAGAAATGATTGCATTATTAGGTGCTGTAGAATGGATTGAGGAAGTGAGACCATTAAGAGCTGTCATATGTTCAGATTCAAGTTCATAATTGATCAGTTTAAAAAGAAATCATTCAGAAAGCCGTCCAGATATCTTATTAGTAATTCAACAAATATTATATCATATTCAGATGATGGGGTTATCAGCTGTGTTTCTTTGGGTTCCTGCACATATAGGAGTGAAAGGTAATTAAATGGCTGATAAGAAAGCTAAAGAGTCGATAAATAAAAGTAAGAGTGATTAAGAATAGACATGGGTAAATCAGAGGTTCAAAGTATTATGCTGCCATCTTGTGGTCAAAAATAATACCCGTTTTTATGACAAAATGACATCTTTGATGAAAATTAATTGACTTTCTTTAGGGTTTACACAATTGGTCCAAGAGACTTTTTTGTAGGGACTGAGAAGTTACATCTGCTTACCAAGTTTCATAATTCTCAGACAAAGCATGGCTTGGGGCTTACTGATTTAATACGTTTTTAATGGTTTTCCACAAACCTGATTTTTGCAATGTGACAGCTCAGGCAAATATGCATATTTTATAAAACCTTTGATAACTTTTAACCCTCAAGGTCTCATCTCCACGCTGAAAAAATTTGAAAGTGATAGCTTAAAATGCCTAGGACTAGTTCGTTAAAGTTTGAGGCAAAAACCGTCAATATTTTACCCTTTGACCCAAAATGGCAGGCTTCCTGTGGGTTTTAGAGCATACCCACAATAGACTTTTTTTCATAACTTTAAGAAAGCTACCTAGGTAAAAAATTTCAGCTTTCTACGTGTTACGGTTTGGCCCAACTCACTGTAGTTGGCGCTGTTGAGCGGGTTTGCCACGCCCGCTTTCAATTACACTAAAATCATGCGATTTCTCACGGGGGACAATTTTGGGCAAAGTTTGGTGAGTTTTCATGCATGTTTAGGCCTCCAAAAAGCCGTTTCAAAAGTCCCAAGAATAAATAATAATAATAATAATAATAATAATAATAATAATAAAATCTGCAGTTACAATAGGCCTTCGCAGCGCTTAGCTGCTCGGGCCTAATAATAATAATAAAATCTGCAGTTACAATAGGCCTTCGCAGCGCTTAGCTGCTCGGGCCTAATAATAAAATCTGCAGTTACAATAGGCCTTCGCAGCGCTTAGCTGCTCGGGCCTAATAATAATAAAATCTGCAGTTACAATAGGCCTTCGCAGCGCTTAGCTGCTCGGGCCTAATAAAATCTGCAGTTACAATAGGCCTTCGCAGCGCTTAGCTGCTCGGGCCTAATAATAATAATAAAATCTGCAGTTACAATAGGCCTTCGCAGCGCTTAGCTGCTCGGGCCTAATAATAATAATAATAATTATAATAAAATCTGCAGTTACAATAGGCCTTCGCAGCGCTTAGCTGCTCGGGCCTAATAATAATAATAAGAATTATAATAAAATCTGCAGTTACAATAGGCCTTCGCAGCGCTTAGCTGCTCGGGCCTAATAATAATAAGAAGAAACAACACAGAAACATTGGTGAGTTTTTGAATATGATAAAGCCCCCAAAACGGCCCCTCTTTAGGGGGGCAGAATAAAAATAATAATAATAATAATAAGAAGAAACAACACAGAAACAATAGGCCTTCGCAGCGCTTCGCTGCTCGGGCCTAATAATAATAATAAGAAACAACACAGAAACAATAGGCCTTCGCAGCGCTTCGCTGCTCGGGCCTAATTACTGCATAGCTCAATTATTAGGCCCGAGCAGCGAAGCGCTGCGAAGGCCTATTGTATCTGTAGTGTTTAATTATTAGGCCCGAGCAGCGAAGCGCTGCGAAGGCCTATTGTATCTGTAGTGTTTAATTATTAGGCCCGAGCAGCTAAGCGCTGCGAAGGCCTATTGTATCTGTATTGTAAATTAGGCCCGAGCAGCTAAGCGCTGCGAAGGCCTATTGTATCTGTAGTGTTAATTAGGCCCAAGCAGCTAAGCGCTGCGAAGGCCTATTGTAACTGCAGATTTTATTATTATTATTATTAGGCCCGAGCAGCTAAGCGCTGCGAAGGCCTATTGTAACTGCAGATTTTATTATTAGGCCCGAGCAGCGAAGCGCTGCGAAGGCCTATTGTTTCTGTGTTGTTTCTTATTAGGCCCGAGCAGCGAAGCGCTGCGAAGGCCTATTGTTTCTGTGTTGTTTCTTATTATTTTATTATTATTTTTATTCTGCCCCCCTAAAGAGGGGCCTTTTTGGGGGCTTTATCATACTCAAAAACTCACCAAACTTGGCGGATGCAAGAAGACTGTTTAAAAATTTTGTATTTTAAGGTCGTCACAAAAATCAAAAGAAAAATGCCTCAACGGCGCCACCTAGCAATTTTCAAAGGACCCTTTGCTATTCACTTACTTCATCATAGAGACATGAAATTTGGTACAGTTATAGAGCTCACCAAGACGCTCAGAATTTACAATTAATGTCATAGTGCAAATATCACAGGAAGTCGGCCATTTTAGATTGAATGTCTGATTTTGACCCCATTTTTGACGTTTACAGCATTGGTATTTGATCGAACTCCTCCTAGAGATTTTGAGTGAGCGGCTTGAAACTCGGTCAGTCTGATCATAAGGCATGGCCAAATAAAAGTTATCAAAACGGTGAGTTTTTGAGCATGGTGAAGGGGCGTTGGCAGGGGTCAAAGTTCACCTATTCGCCACAAAAAATAAAAGTGTTATATCTCCCACACAGAAACACACAGAGTCACCAAACTTTCCATGATTGATCATCATCAGGTCTTCTAAAATTTCCAATGATCAAATGATGACATAATTTAGGCCACGCCCCCTGACAACAGAAAGTGTCATGTTTTGCTGTATACGGTCGCTATGTTACCCCTCTGAGCTAATCAACATGAAACTGTGTCCATAGACAGAAGACATGTAGGTGTATTGTGCATTCCAGCCCCAAGTGGATTCGATGGAGCAGGAGAGCGTTGCGGCGTGGTGAAGTCACCTCAAACGCCGCTGCCATACATTTGGCTCTGAATTCCACAGTTTTGGGCCGAGCTGCTTAAAACTCACTTGGATGCATCCTTATCCACCCCTTAACAGGAATCCATAACAAACTTTGGTGGGCGTGACCTAATGCCTCAACGGCGCCACCTAGCAATTTTTAAAGGACCCTTTGCTATTCACTTACTTCATCGTAGAGACATGAAATTTGGTATAGTTGTAGAACTCAACAAGACGCTCAGAATTTACAATTAATGTCATAGTGCAAGTATCACAGGAAGTTGGCCATTTTAGATTGAAGGTCGTATTTTGACCCCATTGTTGACGTTTACAGCATTGGTATTTGATCGAACCCCTCCTAGGGATTTTTAGCGATCGGCTTGAAACTCGGTCAGTCTAATCATAAGGCATGCCCAATTAAAAGTTATCAAAACGGTGAGTTTTTGAGCATTTTGAAGGGGCGTTAGCAGGGGTCAAAGTTCACCTACTCGCCACAAAAAATAAAACTGTTATATCTCCTACACAGACACACACAGAGGCACCAAACTTTCTGTGATTGATCATCATCGGGTCTCCTACAATATCCAATGGTCAAATGATGACATTGCTTAGGCCACGCCCCCTAACAACAGGAAGTGTCATGTTTTGTTGTAAGCGGTCGCTATGTTACCCCTCTGAGCTAATCAACATGAAACTGTGTCAAGAGACAGAAGACATATTGGTGTGTTGTGGATTCCAGCCCCAAGTGGATTCCATGGAGCAGGGCGGCGTGGTGGCGTGGGGAAGTCACATCAAACCATATATTTTTAATCTTTTGACAGCATTATTTGCTCAAACCTGTCCACCAGGTGGTAGCAAGAGACCACAAATAAACCACAAACCAAGTTGTCTTGTTCAGTAAGGCAAGGTAAGGCAAATTTATTTATATAGCACAATTCAGTACAGAGACAATGCAAAGTGCTTTACATAATTAAAATATAGCAAAATAAAACAATAAAAGCAAGTAGGAATAAAATGTAGATAGAAAAAAGAACAAAAAAGTGGTGATTCAGTTAACTAGAACAGTTGAAGGCAATCCTAAACAAATGTGTTTTTAATCTTGATTTAAAGGAACTCAGGCTTTCCGCACCTTTACAATTTTCTGGAAGTTTGTTCCAGATCAGTGGAGCATAGGAACTAAATGCTGCTTCTCCTTGTTTAGTTCTGGTTCTAGGTATGCAGAGTAGGCTAGAGCCAGAAGACCTTAATGGTCTGGATGGTTGATACACAGATAACAAGTCTGATGTATTTAGGTGCTAAGCCATTCAGGGATTTATAGACGAACAGAAGTTTTTAAAGTCTATTCTCTGATATACAGGGAGCCATGGAAGGACTTTAGAACTGGGGTGATGTGCTCTACTTTCTTAGTCTTAGTGAGGACGTGGGCAACAGCGTTCTGGATCAGCTGCAGCTGTCTGATCCACTTTTTAGGCAGACCTGTAAAAACACCGTTGCAGTAATCAATTCTACTAATTATAAATGCTTGGATTAGTTTTTCCAGATCCTGCTGAGACATTAGTCCTTTAATCCTGGAAATGTTTTTCAGGTGATAGAAAGCTGACCTTGTAACTGTCTTTAGATGCTTTTGGAGGTTCAGGTCTGAGACCATTACTACTCCCAGATTTCGGGCCTCATCAGTGGTTCCTAGCTGAAGCGACTGAAGCTGTGTGCTAACCTTTGATCTCTCCTCTATTGGTCCAAAAATTATTACTTCTGTTTTGTTTTTATTCAACTGAAGAAAATTTTGGCACATCCACGTACTGATTTCTTCTAGGCATTTACTCAGTGCTTGAACTGGTTCATAGTCACCTGGTGACATGGTGATGTAGAACTGTGTGTCGTCTGCATAGTTATGGTGGTTGATGTTGTTATTTCTTATGATCTGAGCTAGAGGAGCATGTAGATATTGAATAGGAGGGGACCCAGGATGGACCCTTGGGGAACCCCACATGTGGTTTTTGTAATCTTCGATGTAAAGTTACCTACTGATACAAAAAAGTCCCTGTCCTTTAAGTAGGATTTAAACCAGTGGAGAGATGTACCACAGAGGCCGACCCAGTTCTCCAGGCGCTCTAACAGAATGCAGTGATCAACAGTATCAAATGCTGCACTGAGGTCCAACAGAACCATCATGGTGGTTTTTCCGCAGTCTGTATTTATATGGATGTCATTAAACACCTTGATAAGGGCGGTCTCTGTACTGTGGTGAGCACGGAAGCCAGACTGGAAAACGTCAAAGTGGCTGGTCGTTGTTAAGAAGGTGTTTAATTGTTGAAACACAGCTTTTTCAATAATCTTACTGATAAAGGGGAGCTTTGAGATTGGCCTGTAGTTCTGGAGTAGTAGTTTGTCTAAATTGTTCTTTTTTAACAGTGGTTTGATAATTGCTGTTTTCAGGGACTGGGGGGAAAACACCTGACAGAAGGGACGTGTTTATTATCTGAGTCAAATCAGACGCTATGACAGGCAAAACTTTCTTAAGGAAAACTGTAGGTAGAGCATCAAGACAGCATGAGGAGGAACTTAGCTGCTGAATGATCTCCTCTAAGCTTTTGGAGTTTATTTGACTGAATTGGGACATTTTGTCAGGATAAGTTCCAGCTGAATACGGCTTTGGTTCTAGAGTTGGTGTGGATGTACAAACTGATCTTCTAATTATCAGTTTATTTATTTTTTAGACTAGTTCCATATGAGAGGTTGCAAGAAAACTTGTAACTTTACTGAATTTGCAGCTTAAGAAGATTGGGTTTGACAGACAACACCAACTGTCCCCTCAATCCAGTGCACACAATACCACAACAGACCTCATCACGCTCTACAGTACATCAAGAAAACTAAATCAACTAAAACAACTTCACGAGTGCACATGAAATGAAGTTAATCCATATTTGTGTGTCAGGGTGTCTAAGCACTCTCCAGAATTTGACATCTCAGCAGAACCTGTAATAATTATAGAAAGTAACGTTATAGTTGTTCTGCCTTTTGTTAAGACTGCAAGGAATTCATGTCGTGAATACATTACATAAATAAGATATAAATTAATTATTAGTCAGAGGAAATCCATGCTAAAAACAGTTAGAAACGTTTTGGGTTCATATTTAATCAGAGTGAGACATCACAACTTTGTTAGATCTCTATGTGAATTACGTGAGATAGTGAGTGCTCTCACCTTAAATAAAAGATCTTTGACATTTTGCTCTGGTAAAAGCTGCTTTTCAGCGATGAAGCTAGGGAAACTGCTAATGTTGAAGTTGAATTTGTTCTACACGCTTCTGCCTTGGAAAATATTCGTCTTTTTACAAAAAGAATTTTTAAAGCCAGATTTGTGAATAAAGGTTATTCAGAGAACGCAAGAAAAGGAAGCTTTGTGTGGGTAACTTTTGTCCCAGCTGTCTAGCTGCATATGGCCCCAGGACAGCACAATTGTTTTCTTGAAGTATAATTTTGGAGAAGTAGAAACAAGTATTAATTTCAAAAGGTAGGTAAAAGAGGAAAAAAGTTTTTACAAAATCTTAAAATGTTGGATAGTTGTTATTTCCTTCTTGCTGTGAAAATTGGTGAAATATTATCATTTTTAATGCTTAGATATAAAATTGCAAGGCAATTACTAAAATTGCCGTTTCTTGAAAATGTTTTTTGGCATGCCATACTTTATATTTATAGGTAGCCTAGATGTGCATAATAAAAGAGTGGAACTAAACGCTGGTCTAAAATTTTTATGGAGCTTTAACATGCTAAGAGTAATAACGTTAGATGATTATATCTTTAAAATGAGATAACTGTCTCATAAAATGTGATAGTTTACTTGGTCTAAAGAGATGATTCAATTCAATGTTATTTATATAGCGCCAATTCATGAAATATGTAATCTCAAGGCACTTTACAAAGTCAAAATCAATCAGATTATACAGATTGGGTCAGATTATACACATTGGTCAAAAAAATTCCTGTATAAGGGAACCAGTTCATTGCATCAAAGTCTTGACAAGTAGCATTCTCTCTTAAAGAAGTGAACAGCCACAGGGAGAGTCGTCTACATTGTCCATGGCTTTGCAGCCATCCTACCTACTGAGCAAGCATGAAGCAACAGCGGGAAAAAAAACTCCCCATTAACGGGAAGGAAAACCTCCAGCAGAACCGGGCTCAGTGTGAACGGTCATCTGCCTCGACAGACTGGGGGTTACAGAAGACAGAGCAGAGACACAACAAGAGAGACAAAAAAGCACAGAAGTTCTACATTAGATGGTAGTAGCGGTTGATCTGTCTTTCCTGGATGATGCCACAGCTAACAGAACGCCGGACCAGGTGAAGAAAAAAGTTAAAAGTTCTTCTACTATGAAGAAAAAAGAAAAATCAAAAAGTTAAAAGCTGAAATGACAACAGTCATTCAAAATTGAAGAACAATAGACACTGATGTCCTGCAGTAGCCTAAATGTATAGCAGCATAACTATAGAGGTAGCTCAGGGTAACATGAGCCACTCTAACTATAAGCTTTTTAAAAAAGGAAAGTCCAAAGAGCCAGCTTCTAGTGGAGAAGTTCAAGTATCTTGGGGTCTTGTTCATGAATGAGGGGAAGATGGAGCGGGAGATCGACAGGCGGATTGGTGCAGCGTCTGCTGTGAAGTGGGCGCTATACCGGTCCGTTGTGGTGAATCTGCACCAGATTTTTTGTGAGTCGTGGGGGAGCGCTGCCGAACACGTTCGTGTAAATCGCCCAGTGGACGGGCGGGCAAAATGCGTGACAGCATCTGTGGTGGCGGGCGGCCGGCGGTGCGCAAATCCCAGCGGTGGCCAAGGCCGGAGCGGCGCTTTGCTGCGAGGGCCGCTCATCACCGCTTGCGGTTTTAATTATTATTATTATTATTAGGCCCGAGCAGCTAAGCGCTGCGAAGGCCTATTGTAACTGCAGATTTTATTATTATTATTAGGCCCGAGCACCTAAGCGCTGCGAAGGCCTATTGTAACTGCAGATTTTATTATTATTATTATTATTATTAGGCCCGAGCAGCTAAGCGCTGCGAAGGCCTATTGTAACTGCAGATTTTATTATTATTATTAGGCCCGAGCAGCTAAGCGCTGCAAAGGCCTATTGTAACTGCAGATTTTATTATTATTATTATTATTATTATTATTATTATTATTTATTCTTGGGACTTTTGAAACGGCTTTTTGGAGGCCTAAACATGCATGAAAACTCACCAAACTTTGCCCAAAATTGTCCCCCGTGAGAAATCGCATGATTTTAGTGTAATTGAAAGCGGGCGTGGCAAACCCGCTCAACAGCGCCAACTAGAGTGAGTTGGGCCAAACCGTAACACGTAGAAAGCTGAAATTTTTTACCTAGGTAGCTTTCTTAAAATTATGAAAAAAAGTCTATTGTGGGTATGCTCTAAAACCCACAGGAAGCCTGCCATTTTGGGTCAAAGGGTAAAATATTGACGGTTTTTGCCTCAAACTTTAACGAACTAGTCCTAGGCGTTTTAAGCTATCACTTTCAATTTTTTTCAGCGTGGAGATGAGACCTTGAGGGTTAAAAGTTATCAAAGGTTTTATGAAATATGCATATTTGCCTGAGCTGTCACATTGCAAAAATCAGGTTTGTGGAAAACCATTAAAAACGCATTAAATCAGTAAGCCCCAAGCCATGCTTTGTCTGAGAATTATGAAACTTGGTAAGCAGATGTAACTTCTCAGTCCCTACAAAAAAGTCTCTTGGACCAATTGTGTAAACCCTAAAGAAAGTCAATTAATTTTCATCAAAGATGTCATTTTGTCATAAAAACGGGTATTATTTTTGACCACAAGATGGCAGCATAATACTTTGAACCTCTGATTTACCCATGTCTATTCTTAATCACTCTTACTTTTATTTATCGACTCTTTAGCTTTCTTATCAGCCATTTAATTACCTTTCATTCCTATATGTGCAGGAACCCAAAGAAACACAGCTGATAACCCCATCATCTGAATATGATATAATATTTGTTGAATTACTAATAAGATATCTGGACGGCTTTCTGAATGATTTCTTTTTAAACTGATCAATGATGAACTTGAATCTGAACATATGACAGCTCTTAATGGTCTCACTTCCTCAATCCATTCTACAGCACCTAATAATGCAATCATTTCTGCCGTATAAACAGATATTCCTTCATTTAATTTCTTCCCTATATGCAGTTTAAACTCTGGAATTATTACACCTACTCCAGTTTGTCCTAATTGATTTTTTTGATTCAGCCGTATACATTTTTACATAATTATAAAACTGTTCTATATATTCCTCCACTATTAAAGAATTACATATATACATTTTATCTCTATTTTTCTTTTCCAATATTGTTAAATCTACTATTGATTCAGGTAAGATCCATGGTGGTGTTATTGATAATGGTACTGTTGGACTAATATTTCAATGATTTAATCCTAATTCTCTTGCTTTCTGAATAATTGTCCAACCAAATGACTTATTATGAACCTTCTTTTTCACTGCAGGAATGTAAAGTTACCTTTGTAGGATGGACTTGATCGTGTCCTTGCAAATTAACCCAGTAATTTAATGACAGTTGTATTCTTCTCAGTCCTAACGGCATTTCACCCACTTCCACCTGTAAAGCTGATGTTGAAGTTGTCCTTATTGCTCCTGTTATTAAGCGCAATGCTTGATATTGTATGATATCCAATTTTTTAAGTACTGTCTCCGATGCTGATCCATACACTATACTTCCATAATCAATTGTAGATCTAATTAGATTTATATAAACTAATCTTATAGCTTTCCTATCTGATCATTCATACCCAATTAAACATCTCAGTATATTAAGTATCTTTTTACATTTTTCAAAAACCTTATCTATGTGCACTTCCCAGGATAGTTTTTCATCAAACCATACTCCTAAGAATTTTATTTGCTTTACTCTCTCTAGATCTTTGTTCTGCCCCGAATATGTTTAATATGTTTAAAAGACATTTAAAAACTACTTTGAAATGTTAATATACCGTTCTCTATTTTATATGTATTTGCGGTGCTTTTATGTTGAAAATCTTCCAAACCGGAAGTAGGAAGTAAAGACGCAAACAATAGAAAAGCGTGTGTGCAGAGTTGGTGAATAGGTTGGATTTGGAGCGGCGCGGAAAACAAAACATAAACTATATCGGATTTGGAAAAGGCGGATTTTGGCATAAACTGGTATGTGAATGGTTCTGGTGGAAATGGAGGTAGAAATTGAGGAACGTATGGATTTAGAAGGGTGGACGCCAGTGGAGAGATGAAGCGGGAGAGGACGTTTGATTTGTTTGATTGACACAACTAAAGAGCATCACTGGACTGTTGTAGCAAAAGTTTTACCTGAAAACATAAGGGTTTTTTTGGTAACAAGATGTATAAAGAATCTTTATTCCTCTGGAGTTTATGCGGCCAATGAGGTACGGTTTTATTGTTTTGCTTGTCTTTATTCATGTAAACCATTATATTCTAATTCGGATTTCTGTTTCCTCTTAGTTCTGACAGCATTTTAAGGGCATTTTCTAAGACATGTACAGACATGTTGTCCGCAATAATGGTCTGTTGAAACCAAAAGAACGACGTTGAGCCTTGATTAACTCGGGAGGAGTAACAGCCAGAACTCACGCCTGCTTCGGGCTGGAGAAGTGCAGAGGGGAGCGGACGTGCAGCTGGTGTGGAGCCGACAACGAGCAGCTCGTTAAGGGGTGACGTCGCTCTCTAGCATCAGGGAGAGGCTGACTGCACGCAGGGATTAGCCAAACCAGAAGCAGCTTTTGTCCGGGAGTGCAGCGGGCTTAATTTACCACCAAGTAACACGTTTAAGTTAAATGTTAAATGTGAAGAGGTGAATTAACCTTGCTAAGCTTTAAGGGACTCAATAAGTGCTTGAAGGGTAACCTGCTGCACTATACATACAAGTCAGGTGTACACAAGTTAAAAGTTAAACTCAAGTTAAGAAAAATATATACATTTTGTTTGTTTTATCTCATTTAAGGAAGTTGATTCCAGCTAACTTAAGACAGATACGAGTGTTTTTTGTTTGTTGGTTTTATTAAGGGTAACCAAGGTACGGAAAAGGAAAGTTTTGTGATTTGGTTTTACATGGAAATAGTTTCTCTGTCTTGTAATAGTTGAAAGATTTATTATTCAGATTAAGGTGTTTGTAACTTCACAACTAAGTTGATCTTTAACTAGAGAAATAATTTATGTTTATGAACACATTTAAAGGGTGTGTGTTTAAGTTAGGCTAAATCTACATACTTCTAATGTAAAGATAATTAAGCTAAAGTTAAACAATAAACCCCAGATCTAAACAAAATGGACAATGACATGGCCATGCAGGAAGACTGTGACCACAAGTGAAGCTTTTTCAGTAGAAGGCTTTAGGAAAAGTGCAAGACAGAAAAAACTCCATGAAAAGGGTCAAGTGCTGCGTGAAGAAAAGATGAACAGACTTCATTCTCGTTTCAAGCTCAGTTATGACAAATGGAAAACTGCTGCTAAACAAGCCAAAAGAGCTCTTGATGCATCTATAAAAACAAGTTTGCACAGAAGCTGGTTCTTTGTGCACTTCAACAACTTCCCAAAGGTCCAAACAGTCAAGTAGTGCGTGTTCAAGCCACTCAAGTAAGCTGCCTGTCAAAAGGCAAGAAGCAAGAAGCTGCTATAAATCTTTACTATATATATGCTTCCGATCGGTAAAATTATCAGACAGCATGGGATTAATTTCCACTGTTATGCTGATGACACTCAGCTATATTTATCCATAAATCCTGATGAATCCAATCAATTACTTCGACTGCAGTCATGTCTTGATGACATCAAAAGCTGGACGACTTTAAATTTCCTGCATCTAAATTCTGACAAGACCGAAGTTGTAATCTTTGGGCCAGAGTCCTCAAAAAATAAACTTCTTAACCAATCACTTAATCTGGGTGGCATTAACTTGGCCTCTGGTAATAAAGTAAAAAACCTTGGTGTTATTTTTGACCAAGACATGTCATTTAAATCCCATATTAAACAGGTTTCCAGAGTTTCCTTTTTTTACCTCCGGAATATCGCCAAAATTAGAAACATTCTGTCCAGGAGTGATGCTGAAAAACTAGTCCATGCATTTGTTACTTCAAGGCTGGACTATTGTAATTCTTTACCATCAGGAAGTCCACAAAATGCAGTTCAAAGTCTTCAGCTGATCCAAAATGCTGCAGCAAGAGTTCTGATGAAAATCAACAAGAGGGATCATATTTCTCCTATTTTAGCTTCCCTTCATTGGCTTCCTGTAAAATCAAGAATAGAATTTAAAATTCTTCTTCTAACGTATAAAGCCCTTAATAATCAAGCTACATCATATATCAGAGCTCTGATTACCTCGTATGTTCCTAACAGAGCACTTCGCTCTCAGACTGCAGGTCTGCTGGTGGTTCCTAGAGTCTCTAAAAGTAGAATGGGAGGCAGATCCTTTAGCTATCAGGCTCCTCTCCTGTGGAACCAACTCCCAGTTTTGGTCCGTGAAGCAGACACCCTGTCTACTTTTAAGACTAATCTTAAAACCTTCCTTTTTGACAAAGCTTATAACTAGAGTGGCTCATGTTACTCTGAGCTACCTTTATAGTTTTACTGCTTTAGGCTTAGGCTACTGGAGGACGTCATGATCTAATTTTCTCACTCTATAGAGTTCTACTGTTCTTCAATTATGCATTACGTGTTGTCATTTCTGCTTTAACTTTCTGTTCTCTCTCTTTTATCTTCATAGTAGGTACACCTGGTCTGGCGTTCTGTTAACTGGGACATCATCCAAAGAAGACGGCTCACCCGCTATTACCATCTAATGTAGAACAGATTACTGGATCAATGTGTGCTTCTGTGCTTTTTTTGTCTCTCTTGTTGTGTCTCTGCTCTGTCTTCTGTAACCCCCAGTCGGTTGAGGCAGATGACCGTTCATACTGAGCCCGGTTCTGCTGGAGGTTTTCCTTCCCGTTAATGGGGAGTTTTTCTTCCCACTGTCGCTTCATGCTTGCTCAGTATGAGGGATTGCAGCAAAGCCATGTACAATGCAGACGACTCTCCCTGTGGCTCTACGCTTCTCCAGGAGTGAATGCTGCTTGTCGAGACTTTGATGCAATCAACCGGTTTCCTTATATAGGACATTTTTGACCAATCTGTATAATCTGACCCAATCTGTATAATATGATTGAACGTAACTTTGTAAAGTGCCTTGAGATGACATTTTTCATGAATTGGCGCTATATAAATAAAATTGAATTGAATTGAATTATTGCATTTGACCTAATAAAAACATGAATAATGTATTTTATTAGGTCAAATGTGTATATATATATATATATATATATATATATATATATATATATATATATATATATATATATATATATATAGTGCATGTCATGCCAAGAGGCAACTCATGTGTTTTATATAAAGACAAATTAATTCAATCCAAATTTATTTATATAGTTCCAACATGTCATCTCTTTACAACCCCAGCGGTCCGGCCCGGTGGCCAAATGCATTATCATTTTTCAACGGCTGTATCTCCTCGCTTCATCGACCAATCTGCACCAGATTTTTTGTGAGTCGTGGGGGAGCGCTGCCAAAAGGGTTCGTGTGAATCGCCCGGTGGACGGGCGGGGAAAATGCGTGACAGCTTCTGCGGTGGCTGGCGGCAGGCGGTGCGCGTACCCCAGCGGTGCTTGGCTGCGAGGGCCGCTCATCGCCGCTTGCGGCTTTAATTATTATTATTATTTATTCTTGGGACTTTTGAAACGGCTTTTTGGAGGCCTAAACATGCATGAAAACTCACCAAACTTTGCCCAAAATTGTCCCCCGTGAGAAATCGCATGATTTTAGTGTAATTGAAAGCGGGCGTGGCAAACCCGCTCAACAGCGCCAACTAGAGTGAGTTGGGCCAAACCGTAACACGTAGAAAGCTGAAATTTTTTACCTAGGTAGCTTTCTTAAAATTATGAATATTTGCATATTTGCCTGAGCTGTCACATTGCAAAAATCAGGTTTGTGGAAAACCATTAAAAACGCATTAAATCAGTAAGCCCCAAGCCATGCTTTGTCTGAGAATTATGAAACTTGGTAAGCAGATGTAACTTCTCAGTCCCTACAAAAAAGTCTCTTGGACCAATTGTGTAAACCCTAAAGAAAGTCAATTAATTTTCATCAAAGATGTCATTTTGTCATAAAAACGGGTATTATTTTTGACCACAAGATGGCAGCATAATACTTTGAACCTCTGATTTACCCATGTCTATTCTTAATCACTCTTACTTTTATTTATCGACTCTTTAGCTTTCTTATCAGCCATTTAATTACCTTTCACTCCTATATGTGCAGGAACCCAAAGAAACACAGCTGATAACCCCATCATCTGAATATGATATAATATTTGTTGAATTACTAATAAGATATCTGGACGGCTTTCTGAATGATTTCTTTTTAAACTGATCAATGATGAACTTGAATCTGAACATATGACAGCTCTTAATGGTCTCACCTCCTCAATCCATTCTACAGCACCTAATAATGCAATCATTTAGTAAATTAGCCCAATAGTTTAGAGATAACTGAATTCTTCTCAATGTCGGGAAGTCTGAACAACAACTCTTAATGCATCACGTGACTTTTTGGCACAAATTTACCGCAGCGTGGGTGGGATTGTTTCTTAGTCGAGCAGAGGCTGTTTTGTGTGTGCAGAGACCATTTTGTACTGGAGGAAAACTTATAAATGATATTTTGAGTGCAAGGTTGGCGGACAGTTTGCAAAACAATTTCTTTTGTGTGAAACACATCTTTTTGTGTGCAAAACAAGTTTTATTTGTGTGCAACACCTTTTCTGTTTACAACCTTTTGGCAGGAAACTATCTCCATAACTCTTGCTGCAGCATTTTGGATCAGCTGAAGACTTTGAACTGCATTTCAACCAGTAAAGTAATGTTTAAACCAGGGGTGTCAAACGTACGGCCCGCCAAACGATTTGGTCCGGCCCGGTGGCCAAATGCAATATCATTATTCAACGGCTGTATCTCCTTGCTGCATCAACCGATCTGCACCTGATTTCACTGCCGAACGGGTTCGTGTGAATTGCCCGGTGGACGTGCGCGTAAAATGCGTGACATTTTCTGCGGTGGCTGGCGGCAGGCGGTGCGCGTACCCCAGCGGTGCTTGGCTGCGAGGGCCGCTCATCGCCGCTTGCGGCTTTAATTATTATTATTATTTATTCTTGGGACTTTTGAAACGGCTTTTTGGAGGCCTAAACATGCATGAAAACTCACCAAACTTTGCCCAAAATTGTCCCCCGTGAGAAATCGCATGATTTTAGTGTAATTGAAAGCGGGCGTGGCAAACCCGCTCAACAGCGCCAACTAGAGTGAGTTGGTCCAAACCGTAACACGTAGAAAGCTGAAATTTTTTACCTAGGTAGCTTTCTTAAAGTTATGAAAAAAAGTCTATTGTGGGTATGCTCTAAAACCCACAGGAAGCCTGCCATTTTGGGTCAAAGGGTAAAATATTGACGGTTTTTGCCTCAAACTTTAACGAACTAGTCCTAGGCATTTTAAGCTATCACTTTCAAATTTTTTCAGCGTGGAGATGAGACCTTGAGGGTTAAAAGTTATCAAAGGTTTTATGAAATATGCATATTTGCCTGAGCTGTCACATTGCAAAAATCAGGTTTGTGGAAAACCATTAAAAACGCATTAAATCAGTAAGCCCTAAGCCATGCTTTGTCTGAGAATTATGAAACTTGGTAAGCAGATGTAACTTCTCAGTCCCTACAAAAAAGTCTCTTGGACCAATTGTGTAAACCCTAAAGAAAGTCAATTAATTTTCATCAAAGATGTCATTTTGTCATAAAAACGGGTATTATTTTTGACCACAAGATGGCAGCATAATACTTTGAACCTCTGATTTACCCATGTCTATTCTTAATCACTCTTACTTTTATTTATCGACTCTTTAGCTTTCTTATCAGCCATTTAATTACCTTTCATTCCTATATGTGCAGGAACCCAAAGAAACACAGCTGATAACCCCATCATCTGAATATGATATAATATTTGTTGAATTACTAATAAGATATCTGGACGGCTTTCTGAATGATTTCTTTTTAAACTGATCAATGATGAACTTGAATCTGAACATATGACAGCTCTTAATGGTCTCACTTCCTCAATCCATTCTACAGCACCTAATAATGCAATCATTTCTGCCGTATAAACAGATATTCCTTCATTTAATTTCTTCCCTATATGCAGTTTAAACTCTGGAATTATTACACCTACTCCAGTTTGTCCTAATTGATTTTTTTGATTCATCCGTATACATTTTTACATAATTATAAAACTGTTCTATATATTCCTCCACTATTAAAGAATTACATATATACATTTTATCTCTATTTTTCTTTTCCAATATTGTTAAATCTACTATTGATTCAGGTAAGATCCATGGTGGTGTTATTGATAATGGTACTGTTGGACTAATATTTCAATGATTTAATCCTAATTCTCTTGCTTTCTGAATAATTGTCCAACCAAATGACTTATTATGAACCTTCTTTTTCACTGCAGGAATGTAAAGTTACCTTTGTAGGATGGACTTGATCGTGTCCTTGCAAATTAACCCAGTAATTTAATGACAGTTGTATTCTTCTCAGTCCTAACGGCATTTCACCCACTTCCACCTGTAAAGCTGATGTTGAAGTTGTCCTTATTGCTCCTGTTATTAAGCGCAATGCTTGATATTGTATGATATCCAATTTTTTAAGTACTGTCTCCGATGCTGATCCATACACTATACTTCCATAATCAATTGTAGATCTAATTAGATTTATATAAACTAATCTTATAGCTTTCCTATCTGATCATTCATACCCAATTAAACATCTCAGTATATTAAGTATCTTTTTACATTTTTCAAAAACCTTATCTATGTGCACTTCCCAGGATAGTTTTTCATCAAACCATACTCCTAAGAATTTTATTTGCTTTACTCTCTCTAGATCTTTGTTCTGCCCCGAATATGTTTAATATGTTTAAAAGACATTTAAAAACTACTTTGAAATGTTAATATACCGTTCTCTATTTTATATGTATTTGCGGTGCTTTTATGTTGAAAATCTTCCAAACCGGAAGTAGGAAGTAAAGACGCAAACAATAGAAAAGCGTGTGTGCAGAGTTGGTGAATAGGTTGGATTTGGAGCGGCGCGGAAAACAAAACATAAACTATATCGGATTTGGAAAAGGCGGATTTTGGCATAAACTGGTATGTGAATGGTTCTGGTGGAAATGGAGGTAGAAATTGAGGAACGTATGGATTTAGAAGGGTGGACGCCAGTGGAGAGATGAAGCGGGAGAGGACGTTTGATTTGTTTGATTGACACAACTAAAGAGCATCACTGGACTGTTGTAGCAAAAGTTTTACCTGAAAACATAAGGGTTTTTTTGGTAACAAGATGTATAAAGAATCTTTATTCCTCTGGAGTTTATGCGGCCAATGAGGTACGGTTTTATTGTTTTGCTTGTCTTTATTCATGTAAACCATTATATTCTAATTCGGATTTCTGTTTCCTCTTAGTTCTGACAGCATTTTAAGGGCATTTTCTAAGACATGTACAGACATGTTGTCCGCAATAATGGTCTGTTGAAACCAAAAGAACGACGTTGAGCCTTGATTAACTCGGGAGGAGTAACAGCCAGAACTCACGCCTGCTTCGGGCTGGAGAAGTGCAGAGGGGAGCGGACGTGCAGCTGGTGTGGAGCCGACAACGAGCAGCTCGTTAAGGGGTGACGTCGCTCTCTAGCATCAGGGAGAGGCTGACTGCACGCAGGGATTAGCCAAACCAGAAGCAGCTTTTGTCCGGGAGTGCAGCGGGCTTAATTTACCACCAAGTAACACGTTTAAGTTAAATGTTAAATGTGAAGAGGTGAATTAACCTTGCTAAGCTTTAAGGGACTCAATAAGTGCTTGAAGGGTAACCTGCTGCACTATACATACAAGTCAGGTGTACACAAGTTAAAAGTTAAACTCAAGTTAAGAAAAATATATACATTTTGTTTGTTTTATCTCATTTAAGGAAGTTGATTCCAGCTAACTTAAGACAGATACGAGTGTTTTTTGTTTGTTGGTTTTATTAAGGGTAACCAAGGTACGGAAAAGGAAAGTTTTGTGATTTGGTTTTACATGGAAATAGTTTCTCTGTCTTGTAATAGTTGAAAGATTTATTATTCAGATTAAGGTGTTTGTAACTTCACAACTAAGTTGATCTTTAACTAGAGAAATAATTTATGTTTATGAACACATTTAAAGGGTGTGTGTTTAAGTTAGGCTAAATCTACATACTTCTAATGTAAAGATAATTAAGCTAAAGTTAAACAATAAACCCCAGATCTAAACAAAATGGACAATGACATGGCCATGCAGGAAGACTGTGACCACAAGTGAAGCTTTTTCAGTAGAAGGCTTTAGGAAAAGTGCAAGACAGAAAAAACTCCATGAAAAGGGTCAAGTGCTGCGTGAAGAAAAGATGAACAGACTTCATTCTCGTTTCAAGCTCAGTTATGACAAATGGAAAACTGCTGCTAAACAAGCCAAAAGAGCTCTTGATGCATCTATAAAAACAAGTTTGCACAGAAGCTGGTTCTTTGTGCACTTCAACAACTTCCCAAAGGTCCAAACAGTCAAGTAGTGCGTGTTCAAGCCACTCAAGTAAGCTGCCTGTCAAAAGGCAAGAAGCAAGAAGCTGCTATAAATCTTTACTATATATATGCTTCCGATCGGTAAAATTATCAGACAGCATGGGATTAATTTCCACTGTTATGCTGATGACACTCAGCTATATTTATCCATAAATCCTGATGAATCCAATCAATTACTTCGACTGCAGTCATGTCTTGATGACATCAAAAGCTGGACGACTTTAAATTTCCTGCATCTAAATTCTGACAAGACCGAAGTTGTAATCTTTGGGCCAGAGTCCTCAAAAAATAAACTTCTTAACCAATCACTTAATCTGGGTGGCATTAACTTGGCCTCTGGTAATAAAGTAAAAAACCTTGGTGTTATTTTTGACCAAGACATGTCATTTAAATCCCATATTAAACAGGTTTCCAGAGTTTCCTTTTTTTACCTCCGGAATATCGCCAAAATTAGAAACATTCTGTCCAGGAGTGATGCTGAAAAACTAGTCCATGCATTTGTTACTTCAAGGCTGGACTATTGTAATTCTTTACCATCAGGAAGTCCACAAAATGCAGTTCAAAGTCTTCAGCTGATCCAAAATGCTGCAGCAAGAGTTCTGATGAAAATCAACAAGAGGGATCATATTTCTCCTATTTTAGCTTCCCTTCATTGGCTTCCTGTAAAATCAAGAATAGAATTTAAAATTCTTCTTCTAACGTATAAAGCCCTTAATAATCAAGCTACATCATATATCAGAGCTCTGATTACCTCGTATGTTCCTAACAGAGCACTTCGCTCTCAGACTGCAGGTCTGCTGGTGGTTCCTAGAGTCTCTAAAAGTAGAATGGGAGGCAGATCCTTTAGCTATCAGGCTCCTCTCCTGTGGAACCAACTCCCAGTTTTGGTCCGTGAAGCAGACACCCTGTCTACTTTTAAGACTAATCTTAAAACCTTCCTTTTTGACAAAGCTTATAACTAGAGTGGCTCATGTTACTCTGAGCTACCTTTATAGTTTTACTGCTTTAGGCTTAGGCTACTGGAGGACGTCATGATCTAATTTTCTCACTCTATAGAGTTCTACTGTTCTTCAATTATGCATTACGTGTTGTCATTTCTGCTTTAACTTTCTGTTCTCTCTCTTTTATCTTCATAGTAGGTACACCTGGTCTGGCGTTCTGTTAACTGGGACATCATCCAAAGAAGACGGCTCACCCGCTATTACCATCTAATGTAGAACAGATTACTGGATCAATGTGTGCTTCTGTGCTTTTTTTGTCTCTCTTGTTGTGTCTCTGCTCTGTCTTCTGTAACCCCCAGTCGGTTGAGGCAGATGACCGTTCATACTGAGCCCGGTTCTGCTGGAGGTTTTCCTTCCCGTTAATGGGGAGTTTTTCTTCCCACTGTCGCTTCATGCTTGCTCAGTATGAGGGATTGCAGCAAAGCCATGTACAATGCAGACGACTCTCCCTGTGGCTCTACGCTTCTCCAGGAGTGAATGCTGCTTGTCGAGACTTTGATGCAATCAACCGGTTTCCTTATATAGGACATTTTTGACCAATCTGTATAATCTGACCCAATCTGTATAATATGATTGAACGTAACTTTGTAAAGTGCCTTGAGATGACATTTTTCATGAATTGGCGCTATATAAATAAAATTGAATTGAATTGAATTATTGCATTTGACCTAATAAAAACATGAATAATGTATTTTATTAGGTCAAATGTGTATATATATATATATATATATATATATATATATATATATATATATATATATATATATATATATATAGTGCATGTCATGCCAAGAGGCAACTCATGTGTTTTATATAAAGACAAATTAATTCAATCCAAATTTATTTATATAGTTCCAACATGTCATCTCTTTACAACCCCAGCGGTCCGGCCCGGTGGCCAAATGCATTATCATTTTTCAACGGCTGTATCTCCTCGCTTCATCGACCAATCTGCACCAGATTTTTTGTGAGTCGTGGGGGAGCGCTGCCAAAAGGGTTCGTGTGAATCGCCCGGTGGACGGGCGGGGAAAATGCGTGACAGCTTCTGCGGTGGCTGGCGGCAGGCGGTGCGCGTACCCCAGCGGTGCTTGGCTGCGAGGGCCGCTCATCGCCGCTTGCGGCTTTAATTATTATTATTATTTATTCTTGGGACTTTTGAAACGGCTTTTTGGAGGCCTAAACATGCATGAAAACTCACCAAACTTTGCCCAAAATTGTCCCCCGTGAGAAATCGCATGATTTTAGTGTAATTGAAAGCGGGCGTGGCAAACCCGCTCAACAGCGCCAACTAGAGTGAGTTGGGCCAAACCGTAACACGTAGAAAGCTGAAATTTTTACCTAGGTAGCTTTCTTAAAATTATGAATATTTGCATATTTGCCTGAGCTGTCACATTGCAAAAATCAGGTTTGTGGAAAACCATTAAAAACGCATTAAATCAGTAAGCCCCAAGCCATGCTTTGTCTGAGAATTATGAAACTTGGTAAGCAGATGTAACTTCTCAGTCCCTACAAAAAAGTCTCTTGGACCAATTGTGTAAACCCTAAAGAAAGTCAATTAATTTTCATCAAAGATGTCATTTTGTCATAAAAACGGGTATTATTTTTGACCACAAGATGGCAGCATAATACTTTGAACCTCTGATTTACCCATGTCTATTCTTAATCACTCTTACTTTTATTTATCGACTCTTTAGCTTTCTTATCAGCCATTTAATTACCTTTCACTCCTATATGTGCAGGAACCCAAAGAAACACAGCTGATAACCCCATCATCTGAATATGATATAATATTTGTTGAATTACTAATAAGATATCTGGACGGCTTTCTGAATGATTTCTTTTTAAACTGATCAATGATGAACTTGAATCTGAACATATGACAGCTCTTAATGGTCTCACCTCCTCAATCCATTCTACAGCACCTAATAATGCAATCATTTAGTAAATTAGCCCAATAGTTTAGAGATAACTGAATTCTTCTCAATGTCGGGAAGTCTGAACAACAACTCTTAATGCATCACGTGACTTTTTGGCACAAATTTACCGCAGCGTGGGTGGGATTGTTTCTTAGTCGAGCAGAGGCTGTTTTGTGTGTGCAGAGACCATTTTGTACTGGAGGAAAACTTATAAATGATATTTTGAGTGCAAGGTTGGCGGACAGTTTGCAAAACAATTTCTTTTGTGTGAAACACATCTTTTTGTGTGCAAAACAAGTTTTATTTGTGTGCAACACCTTTTCTGTTTACAACCTTTTGGCAGGAAACTATCTCCATAACTCTTGCTGCAGCATTTTGGATCAGCTGAAGACTTTGAACTGCATTTCAACCAGTAAAGTAATGTTTAAACCAGGGGTGTCAAACGTACGGCCCGCCAAACGATTTGGTCCGGCCCGGTGGCCAAATGCAATATCATTATTCAACGGCTGTATCTCCTTGCTGCATCAACCGATCTGCACCTGATTTCACTGCCGAACGGGTTCGTGTGAATTGCCCGTTGGACGTGCGCGTAAAATGCGTGACATTTTCTGCGGTGGCTGGCGGCAGGCGGTGCGCGTACCCCAGCGGTGCTTGGCTGCGAGGGCCGCTCATCGCCGCTTGCGGCTTTAACTAGGCCCGAGCAGCTAAGCGCTGCGAAGGCCTATTGTAACTGCAGATTTTATTATTATTATTATTAGGCCCGAGCAGCGAAGCGCTGCGAAGGCCTATTGTTTCTGTGTTGTTTCTTATTATTATTTTTATTCTGCCCCCCTAAAGAGGGGCCTTTTTGGGGGCTTTATCATACTCAAAAACTCACCAAACTTTGCAGGTGCATGGTGACTGTTTAAAAATTTTGTATTT
The DNA here is from genome assembly GCF_011125445.2 of Fundulus heteroclitus. Classification (NCBI taxonomy): domain Eukaryota; kingdom Metazoa; phylum Chordata; class Actinopteri; order Cyprinodontiformes; family Fundulidae; genus Fundulus; species Fundulus heteroclitus. The sequence continues at coordinate 1,250,798 of NW_023397296.1, forward strand.
TAAGGTCGTCACAAAAATCAAAAGAAAAATGCCTCAACGGCGCCACCTAGCAATTTTCAAAGGACCCTTTGCTATTCACTTACTTCATCGTAGAGACATGAGATTTGGTACAGTGGTAGAGCTCACCAAGACGCTCAGAATCTACAATTAATGTCATAGTGCAAATATCACAGGAAGTCGGCCATTTTAGATTGAATGTCTGATTTTGACCCCATTTTTTACGTGTACAGCAGTGGTATTTGATCGAACTCCTCCTAGAGATTTTGAGCGAGTGGCTTGAAACTCGGTCAGTCTGATCATAAGGCATGGCCAATTAAAAGTTATCAAAACGGTGAGTTTTTGAGCTTGTTGAAGGGGCATTAGCAGGGGTCAAAGTTCACCTACTCGCCACAAAAAATAAAACTGTTATATCTCCTACACAGAAACACACAGAGTCACCAAACTTTCTGTGATTGATCATCATCGGGTCTTCTTTAATATCCAATGGTCAAAGGATGACATCACTTAGGCCACGCCCCCTGACAACAGGAAGTGTCATGTTTTGCTGTAAACGGTCGCTATGTTACCCCTCTGAGCTAATCAACATGAAACTGTGTCCAGAGAGAGAAGACATGTTGTTGTGTTGTGGATTCCAGCCCCAAGTGGATTTGATGGAGCAGGAGAGCGTGGCGGCGTGGTGAAGTCACCTCAAACGCCGCTGCCATATGTTTGGCTCTGAATTCCACATTTTTGGGCCGAGCTGCTTAAAACTCACTTGGATGCATCCTTATCCACCCCCCAACAGGAATCCATAACAAACTTTGGTGGGCATGACCTAATGCCTCAACGGCGCCACCTAGCAACTTTCAAAGGACCCTTTGCTATTCACTTACTTCATCATAGAGACATGAGATTTGGTACAGTGGTAGAGCTCACCAAGACGCTCAGAATTTACAATTAATGTCATAGTGTAAATATCACAGGAAGTCGGCCATTTTAGATTGAAGGTCTGATTTTGACCCCATTTCTGACGTTTACAGCATTGGTATTTGATCGAACTCCTCCTAGAGATTTTGAGCGAGCGGCTTGAAACTCGGGCAGTCTGATCATAAGGCATTGCCAATTTAAAGTTATCAAAACGGTGAGTTTTTGAGCATGCTGAAGGGGCGTGAGCAGGGGTCAAAGTTCACCTACTCGCCATGAAACACAAAACTGTTATATTTCATACACAAAAACTCACAGAGCCACCAAACTTTCAGTAGTTGATCACCACTAGGTCTCCTACAATATCCAATGGTAAAATGATGACATTGCTCAGGCCACGCCCCCTGACAACAGGAAGTGTCATGTTTTATTGTTAACAGTCGCTATGTTACCCCTTTGAGCTAATCAACATGAAACTGTGTCCACAGACAGAAGACATGTTGCTGTGTTGTAGATTCCAGGCCCAACTGGATTCCATGTAGCAGTGCGGCGTGGCGGTGTGGCGAAGTCACCTGAAACACCGCTGCCATATGTCCAGACTTCCATAGGATATTGACAAATTTAATAAAAAGTAACTTAAAATTACCTTAAAAGGACAACATTTTTAAAAGTCAAAAGGCTTATTTAATGCTTTGAGAACATCTCTTCTATTCGGCTACAAAATCAACCAAAACAGGATGATCTTTTAAGCTATAAGACCATTTTTAAGATGTCAATACATAGATTTTAAACTGGTGGGTCGCCGCTGCCTCCGGTGGCCAAATGCATCGCTGCATCAACTGATCTGCACCAGTTTAATCTCGTCATGGCAAAATTATTTTTTCTCTTCATGTGTGGCCCTAGTACTCCATCGTAAGAACACCGCTGTCGTTACCGCGGGTCCTGGGGGGGAAAAAAAAAAACGCTGCTCCTGGGGGGAATTTTTGATTATGCTCACGCATAGATGTGTAATACTTCTAATTGCAATTCAGACTGGCGCAGACTGCACCGTGCAGTTCATTTTAAAGAGGCAGTTTTGGCGCATATTCCGATAGAAATGGGCTGCGGGGAGCCTAAGTGTGTGGTCGTGGGCGTATTTACCCGCTGCAGGTAACTGCTGTGAAACAATCAGAAAGATTTCCCCGATTAATAACATCTTTATGGAGCGCTAGACTTATTGTTACTATGTGCTGCTTTACCAGTTCTCTCTCTCTCGCTCGCTTGCTCGTCATCGGACAAAAATCAAACTGCTTCGTGTTTGTATTTGAAATTGTGCATCAGACTCAGATTTAGAAGTGTTGTTACGACGTTTGAGCTGTAACTGCAACCGTTATATATATCTTGTAACTTTACTGAATTTGCAGCTTAAGAAGATTGGGTTTGACAGACAACACCAACTGTCCCCCCAATCATCATCATCTGAATATGATATAATATTTGTTGAATTACTAATAAGATATTTACTTATACTTACACTTATTATGAACCCTTTCTTTTTCACTGCAGGAATGTAACATTCATAGCCAACTAAACATCTCAATATATTAAGTATCCTTTTACATTTTTCAATAACCTTATCTATGTGCACTTTCCAGGATAGTTTTTCATCAAACCATACTCCTAAGAATTTAAATTGCTTTACTCTCTCTAGATCTTTGTTCTGCCCTGAATATGTTTAATATGTTTAAAAGACATTTAAAAACTACTTTGAAATGTTAATATACCGTTCTCTGTTTTAAATGAATTTGCGGTGCTTTTATGTTGAAAATCTTCCGAACCGGAAGTAGGAAGTAAAGACGCAAACAAGAGGAAGAGAGCGTGTGTGCATCGTCTCAGGGCAGCAACAATGCAGTTAATCTCTCCGAAAGCAATGGTTGTAAGTGTTGCTCATTGTTTACAGATTCGATAAGATATGTTAATATCTTTTATGGTTATTTTGTGTATAAAAGCAACGGTAAAATGTCGTGGTCTGTGTGACAGCAGAGTGTGTGTGTTTACTTGCTAATTTGCCGCTTTTCTAGCCGGCTGTGAAAATACCTGTTGAGTTAATATTAAGCAGCTGATACTTTGATACGTTAATACTGATATTTACATGGCTGTTTATTAAGCCATTTTTTTTGTATCTTTCTTTTCTAGTTTTACACTGGATTCAAAGCAGTCAGAAATGCTGACTAAATGTGTAAGAAGATAATAAAGGAGCAAGCCGCTCACTTCCTGGCTCTTGAATAAGGAGTTTGGCTGGCTGTTTATCTGTGTTCACGCAAGAGCAAAACACATAGAGAGAACAGTACAATCTTGATTATATAACTTCAGTTGTATTTCTTGATTTCTTTTCTGAGTAAAAAGCAATACTTTTGTTTTATCTACCGAAAATCTAAAACTCCATTTGTAAGACCATTGTTCAATCTTATGAATTGCTTTTTGGACTTTCCCTACAATAAATTTAACATTCCTTCTACGTTTCCAAATAGCTCCGTCATCAGCAAACAATGAACGACCCAATTCATTTTCTATTTCTTTAAGTGCATCATTTATCATAACTGAAAATAATAAAGGACTGATAATACTGCCTTGTGTGGTTCTTTTTAATTTCTCCCTGAAAGACTCTTACCAACTCTTACCTGTATTATCCATTCTGGCCTCTGGTAATAAAGTTAAAAATCTTGGTGTTGTCTTCGACCAAGACATGTCATTTAAATCCCATATTAAACAGGTTTCCAGAGTTTCCTTTTTTTCATCTCAGGAATATCGCCAAAATTAGAAACATTCTGTCCAGGGGTGATGCTGAAAAACTAGTCCATGCATTTGTTACTTCAAGGCTAGACTATTGTAATTCGTTACTATCAGGAAGTCCACAAAATGCAGTTCGAAGTCTTCAGCTGATCCAAAATGCTGCAGCAAGAGTTCTGATGAAAATCAACAAGAGGGATCATATTTCTCCAATTTTAGCTTCCCTTCATTGGCTTCCTGTTAAATCAAGAATAGAATTTAAGCTTATAGTTAGAGTGGCTCATGTTACCCTGAGCTACATCTGTAGTTATGCTGCTATATGCTTAGGCTGCTGGAGGACATCAGGGCCTATTTCTCTCACTCTACTGATTTCTACTGTTCTCCAGTCTACTGTTCTCCAGTTTTGCATTGCATTACATTGAAATGACTATTGTCATTTCAGCTTGTAACTTTTTGTTCTCTCTCTTTTTTCTTCATAGTAGGTACACCTAGTCTGACGTTCTGTTAACTGTGACATCATCCAGGGAAGACAGATCACCACTATTGCCATCTAATGTATAACAGATCACTGGATCAATGTGTGCTTCTGTGCTTTTTTGTCTGTCTTGTTGTGTCTCTGCTCTGTCTTCTGTAACCCCCAGTCGGTCGAGGCAGATGACCATACTGAGCCCGGTTCTGCTGGAGGTTTTTCCTTCCCGCTAATGGGTGGTTTTTCTTTCCACTGACGCTTCATGCTTGCTCAGTATGAGGGATTGCTGCAAAGCCATGGACAATGCAGACGACTCTCCCTGTAGCACTGCGCTTCTCCAGGAGTGAATGCTGCTTGTTGGGACTTTGATGCAATCAACTGGTTTCCTTATATAGGAAATTTTTGACCAATCTGTATAATATGATTGATTTTGACTTTGTAAAGTGCCTCGAGATGACATGTTTATGAATTGGCGTTATATAAATAAAATTGAATTGAATTGTTAAAAAGTTTTCTACCCAATGATAAATTCTTCCACAAATTCACATTTTCCTCAATTTGATCAATAATCCCTCTTTCCACATCATATCATAAGCCTTTTCTATATCTAAGAACACTGCCAAAACACTTTCTTTATTAACTTTTGCTGTTAGTACCTCATGTTGTAAACACACAATTGGATCCATAGTATTCCTTCCTCTTCTGAAACCGCTTTGATAATTTGATAAGTACCCTTTTGATTCAACAAAATAAATTAATCTTTCAATTACCATTTTCTCCATAATTTTACTAAAACATGATGTTAAAGCAATAGGTCTATAATTTTCTGGTTTTGAGCTATCTTTACCCGTTTTTGGAATTGGAACCACAATAGCCTCTTTCCAACTTCTAGGTCATTTCCCATTTTCTATTATAAATATCTAATAATAATTAATCTTGAGTATTCACTTAGCTTATTTATCATTATATACCATATTTGATCACTCCCTGGGGTTGACATCTTAACTTTCCTCATGGCTCGTCTTAACTCAGCTATAGAAAATTTAATAATACTATTTCCTTCTCTGTTTATCATATGTCCTTTTTCCAATAAAGTTATAGCTCTATCCTTTTTCTACTCTTAACTAATATTATTGGAACTATGTATTTGTACAAATGTTTGTGACAACATTGTTGCTTTTTCTTCATTAATAACTGCCGTTGTTCTATCACTAACTAAAACTGGATAACTATAATCCCTTTTAATACCATTCATTCGTTTAATCATTTTCCATACTTTCCCTATATCTGTTTCTCTTCCTAATGAATTACAATAATTTCTCCAATATTCTCTTTTTGTATTTCTTATAACTCTTGTTACTATAGCTTGCATCTTCTTGTATTCAATTAAATTTTGAAAATTCTGATTTCTTTTTAGAATTTTAAAAGCTTTATTTCGGGATTTAATAGCCTGGTCACATTCATGTCCACCATGGAATTATCTTCTTTTTATGTATCCCTCCTTTCTTTGGAACTGAACAGCTTCTATGATTGAACTACAAAATATTTTGTTTAATAAATCAATACCAAGATTCATGTCAATTTCCTTAATTTTATCTTCACTTATTTCCTTATATTTCTCCCAATCTGCTCTACTAAATTACCAGTTACATAATCTTTCACACCCTCCATATGTTGCCCTATGTTCCCCACCACAATTACAGCATTTATCCTGAACATTTTCACCATATTCTTGTATTTTGTGGTCCCCTCCACATTTTAAACAGCTCTGTTTGCCCCTGCACACTGCAGCAAACGTGACCATACCTCTGACACTTGAAACACCGAAGTGGAGGTGGAACATAAGGCTTAACTGAATAACACAAGAAACCCACTTTGACTCTATCTGGAACTTCTGGAGTAGAAAATTCCAGAAGCACAGATAAGCTGTCAACTCGCTCATTATTAACTGTTTTCTGCAATCTCTTTATATCCTTGACTTTAACATGATTTTATGTTTTAATTTCTCTAGATCTTCATTAACTGGAATTCCATAAATAACTCCTCGGGATCCTTTCTTTTCTCCCAACACTCTTTTACTTTCCACTCTTTTATTTCCAATACTCTCAACACTCATTGCTTTCCTTTTTTGTTCTTCCAATTTACAAACAATTAACAAGCTTCCATCTCTCAGCGTTTTAGCCATCTCAACTTCCCCTATTTTCTTTTTTGTTTCCTTAGAAACTATTTTTGGGCTCAGAGCAATATTTTCATCTTCCTTTTTGAATTTTAATGTTATCTTCACCTCCTCTTTCATGATCTTTTCAAAGTCTTCAGCTGATCCAAAATGCTGCAGCAAGAGTTCTGATGAAAATCAACAAGAGGGATCATATTTCTCCAATTTTAGCTTCCCTTAATTGGCTTCCTGTTAAATCAAGAATAGAATTTAAAATTCTTCTAACGTATAAAGCCCTTAATAATCAAGCTCCATCATATATCAGAGCTCTGATTACCCCGTATGTTCCTAACAGAGCACTTCGCTCTCAGACTGCAGGTCTGCTGGTGGTTCCTAGAGTCTCTAAAAGTAGAATGGGAGGCAGATCCTTTAGCTATCAGGCTCCTCTCCTGTGGAACCAACTCCCAGTTTTGGTCCGTGAGGCAGACACCCCGTCTACTTTTAAGACTAATGTTAAAACTTTCCTTTTTGACAAAGCTGATAGTTAGAGTGGCTCATGTTACCCTGAGCTACATCTATAGTTGTGCTGCTATAGGCTTAGGCTACTGGAGGACATCAGGGTATATTTTTATCACTCTACTGATTTCTACTGTTCTCCAGTCTACTGTTCTCCAGTTTTTCATTCCATTACATTGAAATGACTGTTGACATTTCAGCTTTTAACTTTTTGCTCTCTCTCTTTTTTCTTCATAGTAGGTACACCTGGTCTGACGTAAATAAAATTGAATTGAATTGAATCTTTTTATGCACACCCTTGCTTCCATCATCTGTACTGTCGTCTTCAAGATTTCCTTTGTCTCCTGAATTCCCAGAACCTCTGCCTGCTTCACTACTTTTGAATTTTCCACTTCCCCGGTAACTAGCAACTGGCGTTCAACTATCCGTATCCATATCACTATGTAGTTCTTCCTCATCCTCTACAACCTGAGCCGCCATCCTGATCCAGTCACAAACTTGCTTATGCCTACCGCCAACCTTTTCCTTCTTCCTTCAGATAGATTTCTCTGACGAAGCAACGCACGCACCTGTTTCCAACCAGCCTGTCACTCAGTCTGCTACCCGAGAGCGTCCTGTCTGCTCATCTCCATCGACATGGTTTAACCTCTCCTGTCGGGAAGTCTGAACAACAACAACTCTTAATGCATCACGTGACTTTTGGCATAAATTTACTGCAGAGTGGGTGGGATTGTTTTGTAGTCGAGCAGAGACCATTTTGTACAGGAGGAAAACTTATACATGATATTTTGAGCGCAAGGTTGGCGGACAGTTTGCAAAACAATTTTTTTTTGTGTGAAACATATATTTTTGTGTGCAAAAACAAGTTTTATTTGTGTGCAACACCTTTTTTGTGTACAACCTTTCAGCTGAAGACTTTGAACTGCATTTCAACCAGTAAACTAATGTTTGAACCAGGGGTGTCAAACGTACGGCTCGCCGAACGATTTAGTCCGGCCCGGTGGCCAAATGCATTATCATTATTCAACGGCTGTATCTCCTCGCTGCATCGACCGATCTGCACCTGATTTTTTGTGAGTTGTGGGGGAGCGCTGCCAAACGGGTTCGTGTGAATCGCCCGGTGGACGGGCAGGGAAATTGCGTGACAGCTTCTGCGGTGGCTGGCGGCAGGCGGTGCGCGTACCCCAGCGGTGCTTGGCTGCGAGGGCCGCTCATCGCCGCTTGCGGCTTTAATTAGGCCCGAGCAGCTAAGCGCTGCGAAGGCCTATTGTAACTGCAGATTTTATTATTATTAGGCCCGAGCAGCTAAGCGCTGCGAAGGCCTATTGTAACTGCAGATTTTATTATTATTATTATTATTATTATTATTATTATTATTATTATTATTATTATTATTATTTATTCTTGGGACTTTTGAAACGGCTTTTTGGAGGCCTAAACATGCATGAAAACTCACCAAACTTTGCCCAAAATTGTCCCCCGTGAGAAATCGCATGATTTTAGTGTAATTGAAAGCGGGCGTGGCAAACCCGCTCAACAGCGCCAACTAGAGTGAGTTGGGCCAAACCGTAACACGTAGAAAGCCGAAATTTTTTACCTAGGTAGCTTTCTTAAAGTTATGAAAAAAAGTCTATTGTGGGTATGCTCTAAAACCCACAGGAAGCCTGCCATTTTGGGTCAAAGGGTAAAATATTGACGGTTTTTGCCTCAAACTTTAACGAACTAGTCCTAGGCATTTTAAGCTATCACTTTCAAATTTTTTCAGCGTGGAGATGAGACCTTGAGGGTTAAAAGTTATCAAAGGTTTATGAAATATGCATATTTGCCTGAGCTGTCACATTGCAAAAATCAGGTTTGTGGAAAACCATTAAAAACGCATTAAATCAGTAAGCCCCAAGCCATGCTTTGTCTGAGAATTATGAAACTTGGTAAGCAGATGTAACTTCTCAGTCCCTACAAAAAAGTCTCTTGGACCAATTGTGTAAACCCTAAAGAAAGTCAATTAATTTTCATCAAAGATGTCATTTTGTCATAAAAACAGGTATTATTTTTGACCACAAGATGGCAGCATAATACTTTGAACCTCTGATTTACCCATGTCTATTCTTAATCACTCTTACTTTTATTTATCGACTCTTTAGCTTTCTTATCAGCCATTTAATTACCTTTCACTCTTATATGTGCAGGAACCCAAAGAAACACAGCTGATAACCCCATCATCTGAATATGATATAATATTTGTTGAATTACTAATAAGATATCTGGACGGCTTTCTGAATGATTTCTTTTTAAACTGATCAATGATGAACTTGAATCTGAACATATGACAGCTCTTAATGGTCTCTCTTCCTCAATCCATTCTACAGCAACTAATAATGCAATCATTTCTGCCGTGTAAACAGATATTCCTTCATTTAATTTCTTCCCTATATGCAGTTTAAACTCTGGAATTATTACACCTACTCCAGTTTGTCCTAATTGATTTTTTTGATTCATCCGTATACATTTTTACATAATTATAAAACTGTTCTATATATTCCTCCACTATTAAAGAATTACATATATACATTTTATCTCTATTTTTCTTTTCCAATATTGTTAAATCTACTATTGTTTCAGGTAAGATCCATGGTGGTGTTATTGATAATGGTACTGTTGGACTAATATTTCAATGATTTAATCCTAATTCTGTAGCTTTCTGAATAATTGTCCAACCAAATGACTTATTATGAACCTTCTTTTTCACTGCAGGAATGTAAAAGTCAATTAATTTTCATCAAAGATGTCATTTTGTCATAAAAACGGGTATTATTTTTGACCACAAGATGGCAGCATAATACTTTGAACCTCTGATTTACCCATGTCTATTCTTAATCACTCTTACTTTTATTTATCGACTCTTTAGCTTTCTTATCAGCCATTTAATTACCTTTCACTCCTATATGTGCAGGAACCCAAAGAAACACAGCTGATAACCCCATCATCTGAATATGATATAATATTTGTTGAATTACTAATAAGATATCTGGACGGCTTTCTGAATGATTTCTTTTTAAACTGATCAATGATGAACTTGAATCTGAACATATGACAGCTCTTAATGGTCTCACTTCCTCAATCCATTCTACAGCACCTAATAATGCAATCATTTAGTAAATTAGCCCAATAGTTTAGAGATAACTTAATTCTTCTCAATGTCAGGAAGTCTGAACAACAACTCTTAATGCATCACGTGACTTTTGGCACAAATTTACCGCAGCGTGGGTGGGATTGTTTCTTAGTCGAGCAGAGGCTGTTTTGTGTGTGCAGAGACCATTTTGTACTGGAGGAAAACTTATAAATGATATTTTGAGTGCAAGGCTGGCGGACAGTTTGCAAAACAATTTCTTTTGTGTGAAACACATCTTTTTGTGTGCAAAACAAGTTTTATTTGTGTGCAACACCTTTTCTGTTTACAACATTTTGGCAGGAAACTATCTCCATAACTCTTGCTGCAGCATTTTGGATCAGCTGAAGACTTTGAACTGCATTTCAACCAGTAAAGTAATGTTTAAACCAGGGGTGTCAAACGTACGGCCCGCCAAACGATTTGGTCCGGCCCGGTGGCCAAATGCAATATCATTATTCAACGGCTGTATCTCCTTGCTGCATCAACCGATCTGCACCTGATTTCACTGCCGAACGGGTTCGTGTGAATCGCCCGGTGGACGGGCGGGGAAAATGCGTGACAGCTTCTGCGGTGGCTGGCGGCAGGCGGTGCGCGTACCCCAGCAGTGCTTGGCTGCGAGGGCCGCTCATCGCCGCTTGCGGCTTTAATTATTATTATTATTTATTCTTGGGACTTTTGAAACGGCTTTTTGGAGGCCTAAACATGCATGAAAACTCACCAAACTTTGCCCAAAATTGTCCCCCGTGAGAAATCGCATGATTTTAGTGTAATTGAAAGCGGGCGTGGCAAACCCGCTCAACAGCGCCAACTAGAGTGAGTTGGGCCAAACCATAACACGTAGAAAGCTGAAATTTTTTACCTAGGTAGCTTTCTTAAAGTTATGAAAAAAAGTCTATTGTGGGTATGCTCTAAAACCCACAGGAAGCCTGCCATTTTGGGTCAAAGGGTAGAATATTGACGGTTTTTGCCTCAAACTTTAACGAACTAGTCCTAGGCATTTTTAGCTATCACTTTCAAATTTTTTCAGCGTGGAGATGTGACCTTGAGGGTTAAAAGTTATCAAAGGTTTTATAAAATATGCATATTTGCCTGAGCTGTCACATTGCAAAAATCAGGTTTGTGGAAAACCATTAAAACGCATTAAATCAGTAAGCCCCAAGCCATGCTTTGTCTGAGAATTATGAAACTTGGTAAGCAGATGTAACTTCTCAGTCCCTACAAAAAAGTCTCTTGGACCAATTGTGTAAACCCTAAAGAAAGTCAATTAATTTTCATCAAAGATGTCATTTTGTCATAAAAACGGGTATTATTTTTGACCACAAGATGGCAGCATAATACTTTGAACCTCTGATTTACCCATGTCTATTCTTAATCACTCTTACTTTTATTTATCGACTCTTTAGCTTTCTTATCAGCCATTTAATTACCTTTCATTCCTATATGTGCAGGAACCCAAAGAAACACAGCTGATAACCCCATCATCTGAATATGATATAATATTTGTTGAATTACTAATAAGATATCTGGACGGCTTTCTGAATTATTTCTTTTTAAACTGATCAATGATGAACTTGAATCTGAACATATAACAGCTCTTAATGGTCTCACTTCCTCAATCCATTCTACAGCAACTAATAATGCAATCATTTCTGCCGTATAAACAGATATTCCTTCATTTAATTTCTTCCCTATATGCAGTTTAAACTCTGGAATTATTACACCTACTCCAGTTTGTCGTAATTGCTTTTTTGATGCATCCGTATACATTTTTACATTATTATAAAACTGTTCTATATATTCCTCCACTATTATAGAATTACACATATACATTTTATCTTTATTTTTCTTTTCCAATATTGTTAAATCTACTATTGTTTCAGGTAAAATCCATGGTGGTGTTATTGATAATGGTACTGTTGGACTAATATTTAAATGATTTAATCCTAATTCTGTAGCTTTCTGAATAATTGTCCAACCTTATTATGAACCCTTTCTTTTTCACTGCAGGAATGTAACATTCATAGCCAACTAAACATCTCAATATATTAAGTATCCTTTTACATTTTTCAATAACCTTATCTATGTGCACTTTCCAGGATAGTTTTTTTTTTACCAAACTATACTCCTAAGAATTTAAATTGCTTTACTCTCTCTAGATCTTTGTTCTGCCCTGAATATGTTTAATATGTTTAAAAGACATTTAAAAACTACTTTGAAATGTTAATATACCGTTCTCTGTTTTAAATGAATTTGCGGTGCTTTTATGTTGAAAATCTTCCGAATCGGAAGTAGGAAGTAAAGACGCAAACAAGAGGAAGAGAGCGTGTGTGCATCGTCTCAGGGCAGCAACAATGCAGTTAATCTCTCCGAAAGCAATGGTTGTAAGTGTTGCTCATTGTTTACAGATTCGATAAGATATGTTAATATCTTTTATGGTTATTTTGTGTATAAAAGCAACGGTAAAATGTCGTGGTCTGTGTGACAGCAGAGTGTGTGTGTTTACTTGCTAATTTGCCGCTTTTCTAGCCGGCTGTGAAAATACCTGTTGAGTTAATATTAAGCAGCTGATACTTTGATACGTTAATACTGATATTTACATGGCTGTTTATTAAGCCATTTTTTTTGTATCTTTCTTTTCTAGTTTTACACTGGATTCAAAGCAGTCAGAAATGCTGACTAAATGTGTAAGAAGATAATAAAGGAGCAAGCCGCTCACTTCCTGCCTCTTGAATAAGGAGTTTGGCTGGCTGTTTATCTGTGTTCATGCAAGAGCAAAACACATAGAGAGAACAGTACAATCTTGATTATATAACTTCAGTTGTACTTCTTGATTTCTTTTCTGAGTAAAAAGCAATACTTTTGTTTTATCTACCGAAAATTTAAAACTCCATTTGTAAGACCATTGTTCAATCTTATGAATTGCTTTTTGGACTTTCCCTACAATAAATTTAACATTCCTTCTACGTTTCCAAATAGCTCCGTCATCAGCAAACAATGAACAACCCAATTCATTTTCTATTTCTTTAAGTGCATCATTTATCATAACTGAAAATAATAAAGGACTGATAATACTGCCTTGTGTGGTTCTTTTTAATTTCTCCCTGAAAGACTCTTACCAACTCTTACCTGTATTATCCATTCTGGCCTCTGGAAATAAAGTTAAAAATCTTGGTGTTGTCTTCGACCAAGACATGTCATTTAAATCCCATATTAAACAGGTTTCCAGAGTTTCCTTTTTTTCACCTCAGGAATATCGCCAAAATTAGAAACATTCTGTCCAGGGTTGACGCTGAAAAACTAGTCCATGCATTTGTTACTTCAAGGCTGGACTATTGTAATTCTTTACTATCAGGAAGTCCACAAAATGCAGTTCGAAGTCTTCAGCTCATGTTACCCTGAGCTACATCTGTAGTTATGCTGCTATAGGCTTAGGCTGCTGGAGGACATCGGGGCCTATTTCTCTCACTCTACTGATTTCTACTGTTCTCCAGTCTACTGTTCTCCAGTTTTGCATTGCATTACATTGAAATGACTGTTGTCATTTCAGCTTGTAACTTTTTGTTCTCTCTCTTTTTTCTTCATAGTAGGTACACCTAGTCTGACGTTCTGTTAACTGTGACATCATCCAGGGAAGACAGATCACCACTATTACCATCTAATGTATAACAGATCACTGGATCAATGTGTGCTTCTGTGCTTTTTTGTCTGTCTTGTTGTGTCTCTGCTCTGTCTTCTGTAACCCCCAGTCGGTCGAGGCAGATGACCGTTCATACTGAGCCTGGTTCTGCTGGAGGTTTTTCCTTCCTGCTAATGGGTTTTTCTTTCCACTGACGCTTCATGCTTGCTCAGTATGAGGGATTTTTGCAAAGCCATGGACAATGCAGACGACTCCCCCTGTAGCACTGCGCTTCTCCAGGAGTGAATGCTGCTTGTTGGGACTTTGATGCAATCAACTGGTTTCCTTATATAGGAAATTTTTGACCAATCTGTATAATATGATTGATTTTGACTTTGTAAAGTGCCTCGAGATGACATGTTTATGAATTGGCGTTATATAAATAAAATTGAATTGAATTGAATTGTTAAAAAGTTCTCTACCCAATGATAAATTCTTCCACAAATTCACATTTTCCTCAGTTTGATCAATAATCCCTCTTTCCACATCATATCATAAGCCTTTTCTATATCTAAGAACACTGCCAAAACACTTTCTTTATTAACTTTTGCTGTTAGTACCTCATGTTGTAAACACACAATTGGATCCATAGTATTCCTTCCTCTTCTGAAACCGCTTTGATAATTTGATAAGTACCCTTTTGATTCAACAAAATAAATTAATCTTTCAATTACCATTTTCTCCATAATTTTACTTAAACATGATGTTAAAGCAATAGGTCTATAATTTTCTGGTTTTGAGCTATCTTTACCCGTTTTTGGAATTGGAACCACAATAGCCTCTTTCCAACTTCTAGGTCATTTCCCATTTTCTATTATAAATATCTAATAATATTAATTTTGAGTATTCACTTAGCTTATTTATCATTATATACCATATTTGATCACTCCCTGGGGTTGACATCTTAACTTTCCTCATGGCTCGTCTTAACTATAGAATATAGCTATAGAAAAATCGATTTTAATAATACTATTTCCTTCTTCTCTGTTTATCATATGTCCTTTTTCCAATAAAGTTATAGCTCTATCCGTTTTCTACTCTTCACTAATATTATTGGAACTATGTATTTGTACAAATGTTTGTGACAACATTGTTGCTTTTTCTTCATTAATAACTGCCGTTGTTCTATCACTAACTAAAACTGGATAACTATAATCCCTTTTAATACCATTCATTCGTTTAATCATTTTCCATACTTTCCCTATATCTGTTTCTCTTCCTAATGAATTACAATAATTTCTCCAATATTCTCTTTTTGTATTTCTTATAACTCTTTTTACTATAGCTTGCATCTTCTTGTATTCAATTAAATTTTGAAAATTCTGATTTCCTTATAGAATTTTAAAAGCTTTATTTCGGGATTTAATAGCCTGGTCACATTCTATTGTCCACCATGGAATTATCTTCTTTTTATGTATCCCTCCTTTCTTTGGAACTGACTGTTGAACAGCTTCTATGATTGAACTACAAAAGATTTTGTTTAATGAATCAATACTAAGATTCATGTCAATTTCCTTAATTTTATCTTCACTTATTTCCTTATATTTCTCCCAATCTGCTCTACTAAATTACCAGTTACATAATCTTTCACACCCTCCATATGTTGCCCTATGTTCCCCACCACAATTACAGCATTTATCCTGAACATTTTCACCACATTCTTGTATTTTGTGGTCCCCTCCACATTTTAAACAGCTCTGTTTGCCCCTGCACACTGCAGCAAATGTGACCATACCTCTGACACTTGAAACACCGAAGTGGAGGTGGAACATAAGGCCTAACTGAATAACACAAGAAACCCACTTTGACTCTATCTGGAACTTCTGGAGTAGAAAATTCCAGAAGCACAGATAAGCTGTCAACTCGCTCATTATTAACTGTTTTCTGCAATCTCTTTATATCCTTGACTTTAACATGATTTTATGTTTTAATTTCTCTAGATCTTCATTAACTGGAATTCCATAAATAACACCTCGGGATCCTTTCTTTTCTCCCAACACTCTTTTACTTTCCACTCTTTTATTTCCAATACTCTCAACACTCATTGCTTTCCTTTTTTGTTCTTCCAATTTACAAACATTTAGCAAGCTTCCATCTCTCAGCGTTTTAGCCATTTCAACTTCCCCTATTTTCTTTTTTGTTTCCTTAGAAACTATTTTTGGGCTCAGAGCAATATTTTCATCTTCCTTTTTGAATTTTAATGTTATCTTCACCTCCTCTTTCATGATCTTTTCAGAGTCTTCAGCTGATCCAAAATGCTGCAGCAAGAGTTCTGCTGAAAATCAACAAGAGGGATCATATTTCTCCAATTTTAGCTTCCCTTAATTGGCTTCCTGTTAAATCAAGAATAGAATTTAAAATTCTTCTAACGTATAAAGCCCTTAATAATCAAGCTCCATCATATATCAGAGCTCTGATTACCCCGTATGTTCCAAACAGAGCACTTCGCTCTCAGACTGCAGGTCTGCTGGTGGTTCGTAGAGTCTCTAAAAGTAGAATGGGAGGCAAATCCTTTAGCTATCAGGCTCCTCTCCTGTGGAACCAACTCCCAGTTTTGGTCCGTGAGGCAGACACCTTGTCTACTTTTAAGACTAATCTTAAAACTTTCCTTTTTGACAAAGCTGATAGTTAGAGTGGCTCATGTTACCCTGAGCTACATCTATAGTTGTGCTGCTATAGGCTTAGGCTACTGGAGGACATCAGGGTATATTTTTATCACTCTACTGATTTCTACTGTTCTCCAGTCTACTGTTCTCCAGTTTTTCATTCCATTACATTGAAATGACTGTTGACATTTCAGCTTTTAACTTTTTGCTCTCTCTCTTTTTTCTTCATAGTAGGTACACCTGGTCTGACGTAAATAAAATTGAATTGAATTGAATCTTTTTATGCACACCCTTGCTTCCATCATCTGTACTGTCGTCTTCAAGATTTCTTTTGTCTCCTGAATTCCCAGAACCTCTGCCTGCTTCACTACTTTTGAATTTTCCACTTCCCCGGTAACTAGCAACTGGCGTTCAACTATCCGTATCCATATCACTATGTAGTTCTTCCTCATCCTCTACAACCTGAGCCGCCATCCTGATCCAGTCACAAACTTGCTTATGCCTACCGCCAACCTTTTCCTTCTTCCTTCAGATAGATTTCTCTGACGAAGCAACGCACGCACCTGTTTCCAACCAGCCTGTCACTCAGTTTCCTACCCGAGAGCGTCCTGTCTGCTCATCTCCATCAACATGGTTTAACCTCTCCTGTCGGGAAGTCTGACCAACAACAACTCTTAATGCATCACGTGACTTTTGGCATAAATTTACTGCAGCGTGGGTGGGATTGTTTTGTAGTCGAGCAGAGACCATTTTGTACTGGAGGAAAACTTATACATGATATTTTGAGCGCAAGGTTGGCGGACAGTTTGCAAAACAAATTTTTTTTGTGTGAAACATACATTTTTGTGTGCAAAACAAGTTTTATTTGTGTGCAACACCTTTTTTGTGTACAACCTTTCAGCTGAAGACTTTGAACTGCATTTCAACCAGTAAACTAATGTTTGAACCAGGGGTGTCAAACGTACGGCTCGCCAAACGATTTAGTCCGGCCCGGTGGCCAAATGCATTATCATTATTCAACGGCTGTATCTCCTCGCTGCATCGACCGATCTGCACCTGATTTTTTGTGAGTTGTGGGGGAGCGCTGCCAAACGGGTTCGTGTGAATCGCCCGGTTGACGGGCAGGGAAATTGCGTGACAGCTTCTACGGTGGCTGGCGGCAGGCGGTGCGCGTACCCCAGCGGTGCTTGGCTGCGAGGGCCGCTCATCGCCGCTTGCGGCTTTAATTATTATTATTATTATTCTGCCCCCCTAAAGAGGGGCCTTTTTGGGGGCTTTATCATATTCAAAAACTCACCAAACTTGGCGGATGCATGATGACTGTTTAAAATTTTTGTATTTTAAGGTCGTCACAAAAATCAAAAGAAAAATGCCTCAACGGCGCCACCTAGCAATTTTCAAAGGACCCTTTGCTATTCACTTACTTCATCGTAGAGACATGAGATTTGGTACAGTGGTAGAGCTCACCAAGACGCTCAGAATCTACAATTAATGTCATAGTGCAAATATCACAGGAAGTCGGCCATTTTAGATTGAAGGTCTGATTTTGACCCCATTTTTGACGTTTACAGCATTGGTATTTGATCAAACTCCTCCTAGGGATTTTGAGCGAGCGGCTTGAAATTCGGTCAGTCTGATCATAAGGCATGGCCAATTAAAAGTTATCAAAACGGTGAGTTTTTGAGCATGCTGAAGGGGCGTTGGCAGGGGTCAAAGTTCACCTACTCGCCATGAAACACAAAACTGTTATATTTCATACACAAAAACTCACAGAGCCACCAAACTTTCAGTAGTTGATCACCACTAGGTCTTCTTTAATATCCAATGGTCAAATGATGACATTGCTTAGGCCACGCCCCCTGACAACAGGAAGTGTCATGTTTTGTTGTAAGCGGTCGCTATGTTACCCCTCTGAGCTAATCAACATGAAACTGTGTCAAGAGACAGAAGACATATTGGTGTGTTGTGGATTTCAGCCCCAAGTGGATTCCATGGAGCAGGGCGGCGTGGTGGCGTGGGGAAGTCACATCAAACCATATATTTTTAATCTTTTGACAGCATTATTTGCTCAAACCTGTCCACCAGGTGGCAGCAAGAGACCACAAATAAACCACAAACCAAGTTGTCTTGTTCAGTAAGGCAAGGCAAGGCAAATTTATTTATATAGCACAATTCAGTACAAAGACAATGCAAAGTGCTTTACATGATTAAAATATAGCAAAATAAAACAGAATAAAAGCAAGTAGGGATAAAATGTAGATAGAAAAAAGAACAAAATAGTGGTGATTCAGTTAACTAGAGCAGTTGAAGGCAATCCTAAACAAATGTGTTTTTAATCTTGATTTAAAGGAACTCAGGCTTTACGCACCTTTACAATTTTCTGGAAGTTTGTTCCAGATCAGTGGAGCATAGGAACTAAATGCTGCTTCTCCTTGTTTAGTTCTGGTTCTAGGTATGCAGAGTAGGCTGGAGCCAGAAGACCTTAATGGTCTGGATGGTTAATACTCTGATAACAAGTCTGATGTATTTAGGTGCTAAGCCATTCAGGGATTTATAGACGAACAGAAGTTTTTAAAGTCTATTCTCTGAGATACAGGGAGCCATGGAAGGACTTTAGAACTGGGGTGATGTGCTGTACTTTCTTAGTCTTAGTGAGGACGCGGGCAGGAGTGTTCTGGATCAGCTGCAGCTGTCTGATCCACTTTTTAGGCAGACCTGTAAAAACACCATTGCAGTAATCAATTCTACTAATTATAAATGCATGGATTAGTTTTTCTAGATCCTGCTGAGACATTAGTCCTTTAATCCTGGAAATGTTTTTCAGGTGATAGAAAGCTGACTTTGTAACTGTCTTTTGCTTTTGGAGGTTCAGGTCTGAGTCCATCACTACACCCAGATTTCAGGCCTCATCAGTGGTTCCTAGCTGAAGCGACTGAAGCTGTGTGCTAACCTTTGATCTCTCCTCTATTGGTCCAAAAATGATTACTTCTGTTTTGTTTTTATTCAACTGAAGAAAATTTTGGCACATCCACGTATTGATTTCTTCTAGGCATTTACTCAGTGCTTGAACTGGTTCATAGTCACCTGGTGACATGGTGATGTAGAGCTGTGTGTCGTCTGCATAGTTATGGTAGCTGATGTTGTTATTTCTTATGATCTGAGCTAGAGGGAGCATGTAGATATTGAATAGGAGGGGACCCAGGATGGACCCTTGGGGAACCCCACATGTGGTTTTTGTAATCTTCGATGTAAAGTTACCTGCTGACACTAAAAGTCCCTGTCCTTTAAGTAGGATTTAAACCAGTGGAGAGCTGTACCAGAGAGGCCGACCCAGTTCTCCAGGCGTTCTAACAGAATGGAGTGATCGACAGTATCAAATGCTGCACTCATGTCCAACAGAACCAGCACTGTGGTTCTGAGGTTCAACAGAACCAGCACTGAGGTTCTGAGGTCCAACAGAACCAGCACCTTGATCAGGGCGGTCTCTGTACTGTGGTGAGGAAACCTGACTGGAGAACATCAAAGCTGCTGGTCGTTGTTAAGAAGGTGTTTAATTGTTGAAACACAGCTTTTTCAATAATCTTACTGATAAAGGGGAGGTTTGAGACAGGCCTGTAGTTCTGGAGTAGTAGTTTGTCTAAATTGTTCTTTTTTAACAGTGGTTTGATAATTGCTGTTTTCAGGGACTGGGGGGAAAACACCTGACAGAAGGGACGTGTTTATTATCTGAGTCAAATCAGACGCTATGACAGGCAAAACTTTCTTAAGGAAAACTGTAAGTAGAGCATCAAGACAGCATGAGGAGGAACTTAGCTGCTGAATGATCTCCTCTAAGCTTTTGGAGTTTATTTGACTGAATTGGGACATTTTGTCAGGATAAGTTCCAGCTGAATAAGGCTTTGGTTCTAGAGTTGGTGTGGATGTACAAACTGATCTTCTAATTATCAGTTTATTTATTTTTTAGACTAGTTCCATATGAGAGGTTGCAAGAAAACTTGTAACTTTACTGAATTTGCAGCTTAAGAAGATTGGGTTTGACAGACAACACCAACTGTCCCTTCAATCCAGTGCACACAATACCACAACAGACCTCATCACGCTCTACAGTACATCAAGAAAACTAAATCAACTAAGACAAGTTCACGAGTGCACATGAAATGAAGTTAATCCATATTTGTGTGTCAGGGTGTCTAAGCACTCTCCAGAATTTGACATCTCAGCAGAACCTGTAATAATTATAGAAAGTAACGTTATAGTTGTTCTGCCTTTTGTTAAAACAGCAAGGAATTCATGTTGTGAATACATTACATAAATAAGATATAAATTAATTATTACTCAGAGGAAATCCATGCTAAAAACAGTTAGAAACGTTTTGGGTTCATATTTAATCAGAGTGAGACATCACAACTTTGTTAGATCTCTATGTGAATTACGTGAGATAGTTAGTGCTCTCACCTTAAATAAAAGATCTTTGACGTATTTTGCTCTGGTAAAAGCTGCTTTTCAGCGATGAAGCTAGGGAAACTGCTAATATTGAAGTTGAATTTGTTCTACACGCTTCTGCTTTGGAAAATAATCGTCTTTTTACAAAAAGAATGTTTAAAGCCAGATTTAGGAACAAAGGTTATTCAGAAAACGCAAGAAAAGGAAGCTTTGTGTGGGGAACTTTTGTCCTAGCTGTCTAGCTGCATATGGCCCCAGGACAGAACAATAGTTTTCTTGAAGTATAATTTTGGAGAAGTAGAAACAAGTATTAATTTCAAAAGGTAGGTAAAAAAGGAAAAAAGTTTTTACAAAATCTTAAAATGTTGGATAGTCGTTATTTCCATCTTGCTGTGAAAATTGGTGAAATATTATAATTTTTGATGCTTAGATATAAAATTGCAAGGAAATTACTAAAATTGCCTTTTGTTGAAAATGTTTTTTGGCATGCCATACTTTACATTTATAGGTAGCCTAGATGTGCATAATAAAAGAGTGGAACTAAAAGCTGGTCTAAAATTTTTATGGAGCTTTAACCTGCTAAGAGTAATAACAGATGATTATATCTTTAAAATGAGATAACTGTCTCATAAAATGTGATAGTTTACTTGGTCTAAAGAGATGATTCAATTCAATGTTATTAATATAGCGCCAATTCATGAAATATTTCAAAAATATATCATCTCAAGGCACTTTACAAAGTCAAAATCAATCAGATTATACAGATTGGGTCAGATTATACACATTGGTCAAAAAAATTCCTATATAAGGGAACCAGTTCATTGCATCAAAGTCTTGACAAGTAGCATTCTCTCTTGAAGAAGCGTAGAGCCACAGGGAGAGTCGTCTGCATTGTCCATGGCTTTGCAGCAATCCTACCTACTGAGCAAGCATGAAGCAACAGCGGGGAAAAAACTCCCCATTAACGGGAAGGAAAAACCTCCAGCAGAACCGGGCTCAGTATGAACGGTCATCTGCCTCGACAGACTGGGGGTTACAGAAGACAGAGCAGAGACACAACAAGACAGACAAAAAAGCACAGAAGTTCTACATTAGATGGTAGTAGCGGGTCTTCCCTGGATGATGCCACAGCTAACAGAACGCCAGACCAGGTGTACCTACTATGAAGAAGAAAAAAAAAATCAAAAAGTTAAAAGCTGAAATGACAACAGTCATTCAAAATTGAAGAACAATAGATCCTGATGTCCTGCAGTAGCCTAAACGTATAGCAGCATAACTATAGAGGTAGCTCAGGGTAACATGAGCCACTCTAACTATAAGCTTTTTAAAAAAGGAAAGTCCAAAGAGCCAGCTTCTAGTGGAGAAGTTCAAGTATCTTGGGGTCTTGTTCATTAATGAGGGGAAGATGGAGCGGGAGATCGACAGGCGGATTGGTGCGGCTTCTGCTGTGAAGCAGGCGCTGTACCGGTCCGTTGTGGTGAAGAGAGAGCTGAGCCAAAAGGCGAAGCTCTCGATTAACCGGTCGATCTATGTTCCTACCCTCATCTATGGTCACGAGCTTTGGGTCGTGACCGAAAGAACGAGATCCCGGATACAACATCCCGAAATGAGTTTTTTCCATAGTGTGTGTGAGCTCTCCCTTAGAGATAAGGTGAGGAGCTCAGTCATCTGGGGAGGACTCAGAGTAGAGCCACTGCTTCTTCATGTCGAGAGGAGCCAGTTGAGGTGGCTTGTGCATCTGGTTAGGATGCCTCCTGGATGCCTCCCTGGTGAGGTGTTCTGGGCACGTTCCACCGGGAGGAGGCCCAGGGGAAGACCCAGGACACGCTGGAGGGACTATGTCTCTCGGCTGGCCTGCAAACGCCTTGGGATTCCCCCAGAGAAGCTGGCCCAAGTGGCTGGGGAGAGGAATGTCTGGGCCTCCTTTATAAAGCTGCTACCCCCGCGATATTGCTAAAGTGTTCCTTTGGCAATAGTCCAATTGCTAAAGTGTTACTTTTACATTACTTTTGGGTGTGTATCCACCAATTTAGATGTTAAACTTTCATAAAAGCTGTCTTAATGCAAGAAACAAAACCCTTAGACACATGAAATAGCAAGTAACTTTAAAAAACTAAAATGGTTTTGTTAACTTTTCACATTAAGCTGGATTAACAGCTAGTAAGATACCTTTGATTAAATTGGTATACTAATGTTTAAACCAGGGGTGTCAAAGCTACGGCCCGCGGGCCGAATTCGGCCCGCCGAACGATTTAGTCCGGTCCGGTGGCCAAATGCATTTTCATTATTCAACGACTGTATCTCCTCGCTGCATCGAGTGATCTGCACCAGATTTTTTGTGAGTCGTGGGGGAGCGCTGCTGAACACGTTCGTGTGAATCGCCCAGTGGACGGGCGGGCAAAATGCGTGACAGCATCTGCAGTGGCGGGCGGCCGGCGGTGCGCAAATCCCAGCGGTGGCCAATAGGCCAGAGCGGCGCTTTGCTGCGAGGGCCGCTCATTACCGCTTGCGGTTTTAATTTTTTTTTAATCCTTCAGATCTGAAGCTCCCACAATTTTGCTAAAGCCCGAAACTTGGCCCTAGAACATTTGTTTGACCATCATGCTTAACAGACCACAACTCTAAATAAAACATAAAACCTTCTAAGCAGTAAGCCCTTCAGTGTATTTACAATCTAAGTGTCCACTGATTATATGAACAAGATACATTTAATTTATCTGATCGCAGACACTTTGCGTCCTTCAATTATTATTATTATTAGGAGTTACATTTCACCCCTCCTGCAGAGATCATTTGATATTTTTTGTGCTGCAGTTCCTGTCAAAGGCCAAAACCTACTAACATGTTTACCTTGTGTTAGATTAGTCATAACATTCGTTCTTTTCTCTTTCCCAAGCTATCCCATCTGGAAAGTTTTCAAGGTTTGCCTCGGCTCCATTTTTAACCGTCCTTAGAAAACCATTTAATCTTCAATTCTGTTATTTAGTGTTATATTTAGGGTTCCAAGCCTGCGCAGGCGAACGGCTATGCCAAAGGTGTGACTCCTATTGTTTTTCGTGTGTTTCTTCATTATTCTCGCACTGTGTGCAGAGAACCCTATTGTTTTTTGTGTGTTTGTTCATTTTTTTAGCAGAGAATAATCTTCTCCGCTAAAACGCGTTGTGGGGCCCATGTGGACTTGTAACGAATCCATAGAACCAGGTATTCAAGTACAGAATGTGCACCACTACTCAAACCCAGAAATTCAGACCCCTCAACAACTAGGGGACACTATAACAAAGGACAATGCGTTGTGGCCTATAACCATCAAACTACTAGTCCCACACTCAAAAACTTCATATCACTTTGTTTATTGGATGATTCTGCATCATAAAGGTAATTTGCACACCCTCGTTTACTAGCTACTTTTCGCGCTACATGGCTACAAAGGTTAAACCTTTCTTGTTAAACTCCTACATTTTTTGTGCAATCCGCGCAAAACTCCATGTATAACCGTGTAATGGACAAATAAAAAAGTCAACATGGCGGATTTTTTAATTTTGACTTTTTTGAAAAGTGATGCTAAAATAAGTGGCTGTTAGCTAGCTAGCTCTAAATGTAATTGCTGATTATTCTAAAACCATAACAGATTTTAACATGTCCTTCATAACCCACACTCCAAATAAGATTTTGCAGTGGAAAACTGACACTCTGACCATTAATATACAGGCAGAAGTCATTTTTCAGAAAATATTTGTGTGAAATATAAATGGTATTAGAGTAACTAAATATAGATACATATCTGCATTAGGTATATGTAATATGTTTACCTTTAATTAAGGGGCCATTAGAATTCCCCCACCCCAACATAAAATGGTTTCACCCGAGAGAGAGAGAGAGAGAGAGAGAGAGAGAGAGAGAGAGAGAGAGTCGAAGTTAGTAAGCTCAGACTTGTAAAGATAAGTTATAAAATACAGTATGCAAGCTAGCAGCACACAGTAGGGTTTCAATGAGAAGCTGTGGGACTTTGCACTTGTTTTCTTTTCCACTGCATTCATTTTGGGAGTTGGAGCGAAGGCAACCTAGCTGTTTGCTAACCTAAACTACTGTAAGCTGCTGTTTCACTGTTTATGTGGAACTTAAAGGGCTGCAGAAGATCGTTACCGGACTGGATAACAAGTGACGAACTCCAGAGATGGGTGCCTGTGTCGCTCAGAGCATAGACAATATATAAGAGTAGACGCCGCATAGACAATATATAAGAGTAGACGCCGCATTGACTCGCGGCGCCCTGCCATCTTGGGGCGGTCAACCTGATACCCTTTCCTGCTGATTCAAGCTGAACAGACAAAAGATGCCTCAGCACTGTGCAGCTTATTGAATTGAATTGACGGACTATTCATGTCAGGGCTCGAGGGATAACTTTTCACAAGTAAGATGAACAGATATTGTTTATATTTTTGATTAGAATGTGATTTTTCACATTTGTGGATGAGATACATGGATGCCATAAACAGTCCCACTTGTTGTGACTTAGTCTCTCGCAAATTGCATCTGCTCAGTAAAAGCATCAGAGTTTTAGAGATTGGTGAATAAAAAGCATATATATACACATATACATATACATATACACACACATATATATACTGGGTGTGATTTGCTGGGGGGATGGGGGGATTTACCCCCCCCCCCCCCCCCACTGTCTGTGACGTCCCCCCCTCTGGTCATTCATGTTTTATCCCTGGAGGATACATTCCTCCCACCCTCCCCCCCCCCCCCCCCCCCCCCCCGGTCTGAATAAGTAATATTATGGATTTTTAAAAATGTATATAAATTAGGGCTGTCAGTTTTTATGCGTTAACGCGTTAGACCACAACAGCGAAATTTTAACTTAATTGCGCGTCAAAACACACACACTGTTCCCTTATGTTTTTTCCCCGCTGTGCTCTCCAGACTGTGTTTCTTTTACCCTCAGCGCTTTCCGTAGTTTCAAGAGCACTAGAGACTGTAGCAAAGCAGACCCGTGCTCACTGTTGCACAGACTGTTTATTTCATGTGACTTTGGACTTGTTTTTTTCTAACGTTTTTTTCATAAGTCACGGGTTGCGGTTTTTTTGGGCATGTTTCTGAAAGTGAAATCGCTTACTTGGGCTCTAAAATAACTGACGAAACAGCGGTTATTAAGAGACCTGCCTGCATTAGACACTTTGTTACCAGCTGAAATATCCCTCCGCCCTATCTCAACTCCTGGATTGTTATGGCGGAGAGTGCTCAGAAAAGCCCCTGGCACCGCCCTCCCCTGCGGACACCTGTGGATGCTTTTTTCTGAACTGTTGGCCAGCTGATAACATCAAGGACAATGGCCTGTGGAGAGTGTTCACGGAGATATTAACACTTTCGCCCAAACACACACGCATAACTGATACTCATAAAACTGATGAATTATGCACACGTGACAGGTCTCAAATGTTTACCTTCTGCATACATGTTATCTTGTGTTATTTGTGCATTTCGTGCTATGAGGGTTTTTTTGTGTCGGTTGTCTCTATTGGTGAGAGCATAAATGGGGTACCGCGCACGTGACGTCACCGTCTCAAGAGCAACGCCCCTTTTGCCGCTTAGGTAGGGCACACAGATAAAGAAGCACGGAGTACCCAGTTATTACAAGCGCAACAGAACCAGCGATATGACCGACTTTGCAGCCATTAAACTTTCCCAAGACGGTGTCCCAGGCGCACGGTTTACTGGTCGCACTGTCGAAGAACACACCAACCTTCAGCTCAAACGATGGCTTGAGTGTCGAGGGCTTAAAAAAACGAACAGAGTTGATTGAACGGTAAGCTTTGTTTTTTTTTTTCCTGCGCGGCGGTCATATCAGGTGTGGGGGATGCGCGGCGGTCATGCCGTCGTCTGCCGTTTTTTTTTTTTTGTAATCACCGTCCGTGTTTAATGTTTGTCTTATTTGAAATGTTTTTGAGTAGGCTATCCTGGTAGCAGGGTATTATGTTAGCGCCTGCTACCATGACAGCCTATATGCTATCATGGTAGCAGGCGCTTCTTTATTAACATGTCGGCCACCAAAATACTCTTACCTTGACTTGATGTCGCTGGAATTGGGTCAGGATGTTCTTCGGTTGTGCCCTTTCCTCCGACAAAATGCTTGCTACATATGTAGGCCGACCGCACCGGTGTGCCAAGCGCACACATTTCTCCTTGGCACTCTTGAAGAAAACATCCTTCATATGCGGCCGATCAGCGTACCTCGAGTCGCTGTTGCACGTTCCATAGCAACAATGTTTTAAACAATGTTTAAACCATGGTCTTAGATTTGTAAAAAGCAGTCGTTTTAACGAGTAAAACCTAAGCTAACGCACGTCTCTTTTAAAGCAAAACAGCGGCGGGTTTCCGGAGTTTGCCCCACTGCGTACCACGTGATGTGACGTCATCGTGACGTTACGTTTCTAAAAATAGCTCGTTCGCGGTACCCCATTGGCAAACATCTGTCTCCCCGCCCACCTTCCCCCTATGTTGTTGTTCTTCCTTCGACAGATTCAAGGGCAGTGTGTCGTGTACTCCGTGTAGGCGGGGTTCGGGGCTGTTTGGAGGAATGCAGCCTTGACGGCTGCACTGAAATAGCAGTGGCCGACTGGCTGCGTTCCTTGGCAACGCAAGGCCTCAGTCAATCGTTCTCCCAAATGTTTGTTTGTTTAAGTGTATGTGATGAACGGTTGTACTGGAACTGATTTTTCGATTGCAATGCAAATTGTAATTGACAATAAAATTTGATTGATTGATTATTAATCAAAACGGCTACCCCATGTTTTTTACTAATTCCATAAGAACTGAAATATACTTGATCTACCCATTCCCTTTTTAACTTTAGATGTTCCTTTTCCGTGAGATGTGTCTCTTGAAGCAGGGATGTCGCAAAATATTTGACTAAAAGTTTCCATTTCAATCTTTTTGAAGCCGTATGGAAGACTTTGTCCATGGCCTCTCCGAACTTTTACCACGCCCGAGTTTTTGCCTCGGCGACCAGCCGAACCGCCTGCCGCTTTGACTACCGGTACATATCAGCTGCTTTTGGAGTCCCAAAAACCAATAAAGCTTGATAGGACTCCTTCTTCAGCTTGACGGCTTCCCTCACTGCTGGTGTCCACCAGCGTGTTCGAGGGTTGCCGTTGCGACATGCACCGACAACCTTGCGGCCACAGTTCTGACTAGCCGCCTCAACAATAGAGGTGCGGAACATGGTCCACTTAGACTCAATGTCCCCCGTCTCCCTTGGGACATGTTCAAAGCTCTCCCGGAGGGGGGAGTTAAAGCTCCGTCTCACGGGGGACTCTGCCAGACGTTCCCAGCAAACCCTCACAATACGTTTGGGCCTGCCAGGTCTGACCGGCTTCCTTCCTCACCATCGGAGCCAGCTCAACACCACGTAGCGGTCGGTGGAGAACTCCGCCCCTATCTTCACTTGAGTGTCCAAGACACGCGGCCGCAGGTCAGATGAAATGACAACAAAGTCAATCATTTAATTATGGCCTAGGGTGTCCTGGTGCCAAGAGCACATATGGATACCCTTATGCTTGAACATGGTGTTCGTGATAGACAATCCATGACGAGCACAGAAGTCCAACAATAGAACACCACTTGAGTATAGATCAGGTTGGCCATGCCTCCCAACCACACCTCTCCAGGTCTCAATGTCATTGCCCACGTGAGCATTGAAGTCCCCCAGAAGAACGAGGGAGTCCCCAGGAGGAGCACTCCCAAGTAACCCCTCCAAGGACTCCTAAAAGGGTGAGTAACATACACACAAACAGTCAGAACACGTCCCCCCACACGTATGTGGAGGGAGGTCACCCTCTCGTTCACTGGGGTGAACCCCAACGTACAGGCACCGAGATGAGGGGCAACAAGTATGCCCACTCCAGCTCGCCACCTCTCACCAGGGGCAACTCCTGGGTGGAATAATGCCCAACCCCTCTCAAGGAGACTGGTTCCAGAGCCAGAGCCTTGCATCAAGGGGAGTCTGGCTATCTCTAGTTGGAACCTCTCAGGCTCCTTCCGCACCAGAGAGGTGACATTCCACGTCCCAAGAGCCAGCTTCTGCAGCTGAGGATCAGAACGCCAAGGTCCCAGCCCTTGACTGCCACTCGTTGTACAATGCACTGACCCCTTTGGCCCCTCCGACAGGTGGTGAGCCCATTGGAAGGGGGACCCATGTTTCCTCTTCGGGCTGAGCCCGGCCGGGCTCCATGGGCAAAAGCCAGGCCACCAGGCACTCGCCAACGCGCCCCACCTCCAGGCCTGGCTCCAGAGTGGGGCCCCGGTGACCCGCCATTAATCGTACTCATGAACTAAATCTAATAGTTTGAAAGAGGAAAAAGAGAGACAATTTAATAACATAAAAGTTTGGCTTTTTCATTTAATATATGTTTAAATTCAGGTGGATGTGCTTTGGGTTAGATGAAAACCTATATAAAATTGATCGACAGGGATCTAATAATGTAAGAAGAGCCCTAAACTTACAATCATTGATGAAGAAGATCCCCAACCATCCATGCTTCTCAGTTTAGATGTCGAAAAAGCGTTTGATCATGTTGATTGGCAATTTCTTAAACATACACTAATTGAGATGGGCTTTGGCGAAACATTCGTAAGTTGGGTTACGTTATTTTATAAAAATTCCAAATCCAAGGTTAGAGTTAATGGGTGCTGTTCAGAATTTTTTTACGTGGAGCGGGGGGTGCGTCAGGGAGATTCGTTGTCCCCATTTTGTTTGCCCTGAGTATTGAACCTCTGGCAGAGGCCATACGTCAGGATGACCACATACAAGGATTCAGGGATGGGGAAGGGGCAACTCATAAAATTGCCCTCTTCGCGGATGATATTTTATTATTTATAAAGCACCCTCTTACATCAGTCCCCAAGCTCATGCACTGCTTAAAGGAATATGGTGCTATATCTGGATACAAAATTAACCAAAGTAAGTCAGAAGCTATAATGACATCTGGACAACGACCAAGCCAACTTAGTGAGATATTTCATTGGTCAGAACAAGGATTTAGGTACTCAGGGATAATTCTCACACCCAAACCCTCACAAATGTTCGATGCTAATTATAACAAATTGATAAAGAAAATCAAAATTGACTTGTCCCGATGGGAGGTCCTACCTTTATCCCTATATGGCAGAGTGGAAACTGTCAGAATGAACTTGCTTCCTCGTCTTCTGTTCTTGTTTCAATATCTGCCAGTAAGAGTCCCAGTCTCAACATTTACCATGCTCAATAAATTAATATCTCAATTTATTTGGCAACAAAAAAGAGCAAGAATTAAACTTAAAACACTTCATCTACCCAAAAATAGGGGTGGTTTAGCTTTACCTAATTTAAAATGTTATTATTGGGCAGCACAGTTATCAGCTATTGTGACTTGGATTGGAGGGGATGAGGAAGCAAAATGGCTTCAGATAGAAAAGGGTGAAGCTAAAGGTATACAATTAACTACTTTTCCCTTCCTAGACATCAGAGGTGTTAATAGATTGAAAATTGGAAATTAATGGACCAGACACACTTAAAAATATGGACAGAAGTTAAAAAGATGCTTAGAGATACAGGGTCAGTCTCCAGAGCTATGCCTATTGTGGGCAATATAGACTTTCCACCTTCCACATGGGACCAAGGCTTTAAGAGATGGGCAGCTAAAGGTCTTAAAATACTAAACCAATTATTCGATAGGGCTGACTTAAAGTTATTTGCACAACTTCAGGAACAGTTCCGTCTCCCAGCAAATGATCTATATAGATATCTGCAAATTAGGCATTACATTATTAGTCACAAGGAACGTGATAGACTTAATAGAAATCCAAATGATATAGAACAATATTTTATTATCATTGCAGAAAAAAACTTTCCAACCAAGAAGCATGTTTCACATTTGTATAAAATTCTCTCATCTAATAATCATCAGAATACCTATAATGTAAAAGAAGAATGGGAATTAGAATCCAATTCTACAATAGAGGACGAACAATGGGACAAATTGTGCGAGGGAAGTCACAAAGGACTTAACAGCCAAATGTGGAAAGAATTCAGTTGGAAAATTGTAATAAGAATTTTTCGCACCCGTTTGTAATTTCTAGATTTTTCAAAAACCCTTCAGAAGCCCTATTTTGAAGACAGTTTTGAAAGATTGGTGACCATACGCACATTCTTTGAGACTTTCCTGCTATCAGTGAGTATTGGAAGGGGATTAGGAATGAAATAGAGACAATTACAGTTTTTATTGATTGCTTTGACATAGCAGTCAACTCAAGGCCTACATTTTTCAAAACAGTTAACGCAGAGGCCTAAACAGTGGCAACAATGGTCAAAATTACACATTTTGTTTGCAAAAGGCTCCAACTCTGCCAAAACATTTAAAATATGAACCAAAAGCAAAATTTGCCCTCAAACAACACAACCTGCGCACAAGTGTTTGAGCCCTTCCAATCATTCATTACACAAGGGGCAACAAAATACAAAACACCACACTCAATGTGAATCAGTGCAGCATTGCTGGTTCATTGCAGCCAATGACTTTACACAGCTTACATGTCAGTGTCATTTGTACTCAACTTTGCCTTCTTGTAAAAAATGGATCCAGAATCAGATATGCTGTGATCCAAATTTTATTGATTATTCATTCTTTTTTTCAGATTGTGGCTACAAATGAAATATTCCAACAGAAGATACTAGAAATGTCTGTTTCTTCTAATCTCTTCTCACTTGACAAATAGGCCACATGGCCTCAACTACATCACACTCAATATTTTCACTTGTGATGCACCTAGGGAAAAATCTTCTAGCATGCCTGATCCATCCTTGGCATGCCTCCGCATCTGTATCATGGGCAGCAGCAGTCATTGCATTGAGCAAGGGCATCTGCTCATAGGGGCAGTGATCATATACCTCCTATCTCCATGCACTGAATAATTCCTCTATTGGAATAGATAGAGATGTATATACTGTATAGCAGCAATACCTGCTCTCCCATCGAAAAACTCTTACAATGGATGCAACCGTGTTTCTATTGAGAAAAGGTTGGACTCTTTGTCCCGCGCCTCTAAGTGAAAGGCCATGATTTACCACATGATCAATCATAGTTGCTTGAAGTTCATCTGTAACTTGAGCCCTTCCAGCTACAATGCCACCTCGCACATGGATTCCTCTTCCTCATAATCTTCTTCCCCTGACCCGTCTACCTCTTACTCTGACTCTCATCTGCCTTACGTAGACCATTCATGCTTGCAAAGAACTACACACAATATGGCACCTTTTACGTAAAGCCTGCAAACTGATTGCGAATTGAAACATTGTGTAAAGATCAGGTGCTTCAGTGATTTCAGGTCAATCAGTGCTTCAGTGATTTCATTTCGATCAAGAAGTTTCTAAGAGCTTGGAACATATGGTTTCTGTTTGGCTACCACAGCTAAAGCAATGGAGTTTGGACTGCATGAATGACATCTGTGTTAATTGTTTTGCAAAAGGGTGGGGAAAAATGTGTCAAACCAATGAAAATGGGTTAACTCATTTGCAAGAGGTGTCTTTTGCTCTGCTGAGATGGTGATGATGAAAACTGAGAGGGTTGCCAGTTTCTTCAAACAGGTCAAAGCAATCAATAAAAATTGTATAAACAGAGAAATACCTTCAAATGCTTTGTTTTATTTATTAAGTATAATACCAGATTATTTTGATGTAGACCAAAAGTATATTTTGCACATTTTACTATTAGTAGCTAAAAAAAAACTATCACGGCTAATTGGAAACAAGTTTTGTCACTATCTATAGCAGAGTGGAACAATAGGGTAAAACAAGTGTATAGGATGGAAAAAAATTACCGCATGTTTACAACTCAAAGTAGACAAGTTCAATCAAATATGGCATTTGGTGAAATTATATTTGGGTGTATGATTTTGGGCTGAAGTGATTCTAGTGAATTGCAATCTGCTCTGTCATCGGTATTCTTACGGGTATTCAAAGTCTCTGGTGATCCGGTTTATTGTCTTGCATTTATTTTGAAATATTGTATATGTGGCATCAGTATTTCTGTTATTGATCTTATTGCTCTTGGCTCAGGGAATGTTGTTTTGTTGTGAAAATTCTTGAAAAATAAAAAGTTCCAAAAAGAAAAAGGACCCTTGGTCAACGCTCCATTAGAAACGACTCTGGGTCAGTGCTCCATTAGAACACAGTCTGGGAGAGAGCTTCATTAGAAGCGACTCTGGGTCAATGCTCCATTAGAGCCCGTCCAGTTCAATGCTTCATTAAAGCCCAGTCTGGGTCAGCGCTTGTTAGAACCGACTCTGGCATGGTGGTCCATTAGAACTGACTCTGAGCACTCCAGCACTCCAGTAGAACCGACTCTTGGTTAGCGTCCATTAGAGCCGACTCTCAGTCAGTGCTGCATTTGAACCTAGTCTGGGTCAGCGCTCCATTAGAACCAACTCTGGGTCAGCGCTCCATTAGAACCCACTCGGGGTCAGCGCTCCATTAGAGCCGACTCTGGTTAAGTGCTCCATTAGAACCCACTCAGGGTCAGCGCTCCATTAGAACCAACTGAGGGTCAGTGCTTCATTAGAACTGATTCTGGGTCAAGGCTCCATTATAAACCCATTTTGGGTCAGCCTCCTCTTAGAATCTACACTGTGTCAGCGCTCCATTAGAACCCAGTTTGGGTCAGCACTCCCATTAGAACCAACTCTGGCATGGTGGTCCATTAGAACCCAATCTGGCTCAGCCCTCCATTAAAACCAAACTTGGGTCAGAGCGCCATTAGAACCCAGTCTTTTCAGCGCTCCAATAGAACCGACCCTGGGTCAGCCTCCATTATAACTCACTCTGGGTCACCGTCCATCAGAACTAACTCTGAGTAAAGGCTGCATTAGAACCCCGTCTGGGTCAACGATTCATTTGAACCAACCCTGGGTCAGCGTTTCATTAGAAACCCAGTTTTTTTAGCACTCCAATAGAAACGACCCTTGGTCAGCCTCCATTAGAACCGACTCTGGGTCAGTCCTCCAGTACAACCCACTCTGGGTCACCGTCCATCAGAACCACTCTGAGTAAAGTCTCTATTAGAAGCCCATCTGGGTCAGTGCTCCATTAGAAAAAACCCTGGGTCAGCGCTCCATTAGAACCCAGCCTGGGTTAGCGTCCATTAGAACCGAGTCTGAGGTAGCGTTCCATTAGGAACCAGTCTGGGTCAGCGCTCCCTTAAAAACTAACTCCGGGTCAGCGCTCCATTAGAACTGACTCTGGGCTAGCGCTCCATTAGAACACAGTCTGGGTCAGCGACATTTTTTAATCCACTCTGGGTCAGCGTCCCATCACAACCAAAACTTAGTCAGCACTCCATTAGAACCCAGTCTGGGTGAGCGCTCCAATTAGAAACCAGTCTGGGAAAACACTTCATTAACAGCGACTCTGAGTCAGCACTCCATTAAAACCTGGTCTGGGTCAACGCTCCATTAGAACCCAGTCTGGGTCAAGCTTCCTTAGAACCGGCTCTAGGTAAGCCCTCCAATAGAAACCAGACCTACTACGTCCCCGGCAGCTCCATGGTAGATAACTATTTGATTTGGGATGTCCTGGAAGTCTCTAGTTCATTTGGTCCGAAAACAGCCTTGGTCTCACTTGACCAGGAAAAGGCTTTTGACCATGTCAAACACAGCTTCCTCTGGGATAAATTGGAAGGTTTTGGTTCGGCACTGGTTTTCTAGCCAAGATCCAGGTGCTGTATAATAATATTGAGACTGTGCTAAAGATCAATGGTAGCCTTTGTGCTCCTCTTTGATGTGCGGCAGGGCTGTGCGCTCTCAGGAATGCTCTATGTACTCTTCCTGGAACCCCTTCTCTTGAATATATGTTTGAGTGTTCAAGGTCTTGTTTCACCCTGTTTTAACAGTAATATGGTTTTATCCACCTACATTGACAATGTTGTTGTTTTTTATAAAAGATCAACAAGACATCAATGTTTTAAACAAGATCACAAAGTCATAATTTTTCGATCCTGTCTACCTCGAGGGTGAAATGGGATAAGAGTGAAGCCTTCGCTAGAGATGAGTGGCACAAAGAACTTCTGGTTCTCCCTCAACGTCTTAAATGGATGACGGATGGTTTTAAGTATCTTGGGGTTTATCAAGGGGATAAAACCGTTGTGTACCCTCCCCTCCTCC